>NC_090249.1:35376461-35396461 GCF_037325665.1 Littorina saxatilis
CTTCCTTCCTTCCTTCCTTCCTTCGATCCTTCCTTCTTTCCTCCCTCCGCCCTTCCTTCCTTCCTTCTTTCCTCCCTCCGCCCTTCCTTCCTTCCTTCTTTCCTCCCTCCACCCTTCCTTCCTTCCTTCTTTCCTCCCTCAACCCTTCCTTCCTTCCTCCCTCCTTCCTTCCTTCCTCCCTGCCTTCCTTCCTTCCTTCCTCCCTCCCTCCTTCCCTCCTTCCCTCCTTCCTTCCTTCCTTCCTCCCTGCCTTCCTACCTTCCTTCGAATTCCTTCCTTCCTTCCTTCCTTCCTCCCTCCGTCCGTCCTTCCTCCCTTCCTTCCTTCCTTCCTTCCTTACTACCTTCCTCTCCTTTTCCGTGTTTAGACTAGCTATACTGTCACTGAGGGCCCCCCGCGGGTTTGGGGGAAGAATTTACCCGATGCTCCCCAGTATGTCGTAAGAGGCGACAAACGGATTCTGTTTCTCCTTTTACCCTTGTTAAAGGCATATGTACGCGCTCCCGTGTTTACAAAGTGTAGTTTGCCCATAATCGATGTCAAACGCACCATAAGACCATATAATGACGATATGTCACCATGCGCGGACCATAATACATGCATTACAGCTTGTTCTAGCCTCTGAAAAAGTGAGGATGTCAACAAAGCCGCGGTGTTAGCTCCCTTGCATCAACGTTACATGTGTTGCCAAATCTATAAATAGGACGATCCAGATCAAAATGAAAATTAACATATCTCAACATTGAAGGGGTCCTAGACCACAATATTTTGCAGGGAACTTAATTTAGCATGTCTCCAGCTGTTGGTAAAGCAATTAGCGTGTATAGTCATCGAGTACATATGCCTTTAAGTGTTTCTTGTATAGAATATAGTCAATTTTTGTAAAGATTTTAGTCAAGCAGTATGTAAGAAATGTTAAGTCCTTTGTACTGGAAACTTGCATTCTCCCAGTAAGGTAATACATTGTTCTACGTTGCAAGCCCCTGGAGCAAATTTTTGATTAGTGCTTTTGTGAACAAGAAACAATTGACAAGTGGCTCTATCCCATCTCCCCCCTTTCCCCGTCGCGATATAACCTTCGTGGTTGAAAACGACGTTAAACACCAAATAAAGAAAGAAATGCCACTGAGGGTTCGGCCAGCAACCTTGAACTTGACAACAAGCTTTGTGGCATCCACCAAGCTGAGGATTTGAGTGGTCACTGACACTGCCCAACGCTGGGAAAGGACCACAGAGATTCGTTTGGATAAAATCCCCGAGTACGCCAGTACAAGGGCTCAGCAGACTTTAATTGTGTGTCTGTGTGTCTGTGTGTCTTTCTCCACTTAACAGCTTATTGCTGGGAAACTACTGGGCGCAGTTCGTTCAAAAGTTGATACACTAACTTGATAATAGGTCCGATTGATCGTATTAAAACTTCATAATGTTACCTGGGACCTAAATGCGAAATAAACCACAAAAACGACTTGGCCGTAGGAGGAGTTCACACCGGCGGGGCAACACGCAGCCATTGACCTGATAGAACAGCCGAACGCGTCACACACTGACGAGAAAAGCCGAACGCGTCACACACTGACGAGAAATATAGCTCTTAAAAAGCATGCGTCTCGCATATCGAGACGATTTGCCAGGCTTTACGCGTTGTGTGTTTGAATAATTCGATTTGCTGTGTACCCCATTTTCTACCAAGCGTTGGTTGCTCGGTCGCGACTGCGGTGGTTTAGAGGTCGCGATTTTGTGTTTTGATTCTTATCATATTAATTTGTATTTTTTCTTATGGTTTCCTTTGTTTACATATGTTTCAGTCTTTTACCTTCACTTTACATTAAAGAATTTGGTAAAACTACCTGGGGCGTGATAAATGCAAGAATCCGCGAGCCAGGACAGTAAAAGAACTTCGTGGGCCACCAGTTCACCAGTTATGAAGAGGGTCGGCAGTATATTTTTCACTGTGATCAAATAAAAGAGAAAGGCCAGTCACCACGCACATCCTCGGCTCGCATGCAATGTACTTATATAGCAAAGGGAATGCCTGTAATTCACACAGAGCAATCACTTGGTCTTAAACGTGCACAAGACAAAACTTTCATACTGGGGGAGCGAGCCAGTCTGAAGAGTACCTGGAGCGAGCGTTTTTTTATTCATGAACACACACATGATAATATAACAACATGTTTACAAAGGAGCACAACAAGTTTAAAACTTATGGTAAGTGCTCACATGATCATACCTGTAATTTCATGGCAGGATATGACATGACCAATGCGACAAATCTTTTTGAGAAAAAAAAGAAGAAGAGAAAAAAAGAAAAACAATTAGGAAAACTTTGTTTCCATTATCGAACACAATCTGTGTCAATACCAAAAACGAAAACAAACATACATCTTCCTCACGCAAGTACAGATAAACATGCGTCCAAAATACTGATTTGAATATGAAATGTTCCATAAGTATTCTATGAATATCAACTGCTATCTTTCCACTGGGAGTAAGCGACCTGAATTTCCCGGCGATGGGACAACAAAGCAGGGGCGGACGAGGGGGGGTTCTGGGGTTTTCGGAACCCCCAATTTTTTTTTTTAAATTGTGTTTTTTTTGGGTATTAATCAGTGACAAAATCTGCTGCTTGAAACTGGTAATGATCATCCTCAGAATGCACCAGATTGCACCATTTTGCGTCCTTTTTTTCAAAATTTTCCGGGGGGGCATGCCCCCGGACCCCCCTAGCAAGCTAGGCGCTTTGCGCCTTCGGCTCGGCACTTCGCGCCTTCACACCCATATCTTCACAATATACTTTTGGAAACCCCTCCCATAAAATGAACTGATCCGCCCCTGAGTCAAAGTAATGAAAAGAAAAAGAAAAAGAAAAAAGAAAAAAAAAGAATGTCACACGCATTCCTTCTTTGCCACTACTGAAGCAAACGTATGCAAGATTGCATGTTACACGCTTTGATGCCGAAATCAAATATTTTGATCATGCATTTATTTCTGAAAATGTTTATCTTCACATACATTCAGTCACTAACTTAAACACTTATGTTTTCAGTATTCATTTCAAGTGATCACGAACGTAGAAAAATGGGTATCAAAGTGTTGTTACATTTTGTTGTGCATTCTGAATAGTGTGCCAACAGGCCTTGGTCAGTCAACCACGTTTTATCTGTGTACTTCGTGTTTGACGGAAAAAGAATAACACCAACCCCGTTCTCCTGTATATAACTGAAAGCCACATCTTCTTCTTCATTCAATTTCTGTTTTCAAAAGCTTCGTCAACTTTCCACTTACACGACAAGCTCCCTTTACCAAGCTTCAATTAAGAACCCTGAATACGAAAGGTCAAAACAAAACCATAGGTACTACTTTCACTATCGTCGTCTGCAACGAAAACCGAAAATGGCAAAACGCTTTGCTACGTACACAGAGGACGAAATTTAAAAGAAAAGATCGAATCTTACACCTGTGACTTGGAAAAGTTGCATAGACAGTTCCGTGCGGATCTCACCACGTATCAACGTACATCCGATGCTCAGGACCTACAGATAGGTGACGCTTTGGCGATTGAGGCTTCGTCTTCAGCTCTAACACGCACGCAGACAGTCAGGCAGGTCTAATCTGCACCAGCGGTGTTGGAAGGTTTTGATTTAGAAACACTCGAATGTTACTTCGACGAGATAAACGAACCAAAAGTCAAAAGTGTGCCCCAAATTCGGAAAACATTCTTTCAAAACGGCACTGTAAAAACCATCAACATCACTGTGAGAAAATAAACAATACAAACACAACCAGTTCCCCTGTGGAACATTTCGGGTGGACTTTCCCACGACCTGACCTACAAAAATCCTCCGCGTTCGTTCGCGCTTTGCATTCAATCTGTGTTAGTGCGCGTGTGTGTTTGTGTGTTTAGCTTTCGTTGGTATGTGCTGTTTGGTTCAAAATAAGTTTATCTTTTTTCATTGAAAGATTCAGAAACGTTGGTTGATACTTTGTTGAATGCATTCAACCAGAAAAGACACGAAACGCATTGAATTAATTTTCTGCGCGCATGCGTGTGTAGGGTATGTGTAAAAGGGCAATTGTGTTTTTCAGTCTTGTTTTGTGCCTGTTATTTCGTCCCCAAAAACTCATTTCTGTCTTTCTATGCCTATGCTGTGAGACATAATCGCTATTACGAGTTAGTCGTGTGACAGAGAGTTTTCTTGCACGCTCGACTGCTGCTGTCTCACTTCGGCTACTCCGTCGAGAGACATCTACAGTCTCGTGTGCAAGAAAACTCTCTGTTACACGACTAACTCGTAATAGCGGGTAATATCAACTGTCTCATAAGTATGTATTACGAAAATAAAATATCTTAAAAAGGCTGTTTCTAATACGAAATTCCAAAAAGACTTTCGAATACGGAATTTACGCTAAGTCTACATGTGAAATGTTGAACAATTCTGTTTATTACGAACATTAAATTTCCAAAAAGGCTGTTTCGAATACGAAATGTCCAAAACAAAAAGATTGCTATGAATATGAAATGTCAAAAAAGGCTGTTAATAATAAGACTTAAAAAAAAGATTTACGAAGATGAAATATTAATGTCCCAAAAGATTGTTACGAAGATGAAATGTCCAAAAAGGCTCTTACGAATACAAAATATTCAAAAAGATTGTTATGAATATGACATATATACCCAAAAAAGGCTGTTTGGAATACAAAACATCCTAAATTCTGTGACGAATATAAAATGTCCCAAAAGATGAAAACGAATGTGAAAGGGAGGAGAGCATCAACACACAATTGCAAGAAATGATTTTTTTTTTTAGCAATCATTCACGTAAACAGTCTGTATTTCATTAATACATCTGCCTGGAAAGCGAAAGAACAGACGTAAACAGGTTATTGAACGACCATAAACTGCGCCCTGAACATGACGAATATGAAATTGAAGAGAGTATATCAACACGCAATGAGCTTAATTGATTTTGTCTATCAATCATTCATGGAAACCTTCTGGGTTTGTTTCTTTATTAGTTGACACATGTCCTTCCTGACGTACGCCGCACGCATGTTAGTGATATACATATAACTCAGTGTGGATAACACAGCAAAAAGTGTGAACAGCATTGTGTAAACACTTTGTTTTCTGATGTTGTCACGTGTTCTTATTCATCTTTTTTTTATATATATTTTTAAATTTTTTTTTATAGTTTAGACTGTCTATCTCTACTCTTTGGAAAGAAGCGTTTAAATAGAGTGATTCTCTTGTCTGCAATTTTCTCTCCCACGAAAATGATGGATAGATTGTTGTTGACATTGCCATGGGCTACATCATCTGCTTGCTTGCCTCTGCAACCAGTTTCATTTGTCTTTCACTTTTCAGTCTGTTTATCTCTACTTCAGAAAGAAAGTTTCGATGAGCTGATTTGTTTGGCTACATTTGTTTTCTCGTGAAAATAACGGATTGATTATTCTTGTCACTGCTTTAGGTTAGATCATCTGCGTCATCACCTATTCAACTAATATGATTTAAATACACCATCTGTCTCACGTGAAAGATCATGCACGCCATCTCAGATCATACAGCCTGCACAGGCATTTACACGAAATAACAGCACCCTTCCACTTTAACACACAGCAAAATGCAACACCCTGACTGCTTGAATGGGATTTATTTTCTCCAGCAGAAATCTTCCTGTTCTTCTGCGTTCTTAAACTGCGACTCTCCGTACACTCGTAAAGGCAAGAGTGGGATTTTACGTGTATGGACGGAGAGAGGGAGAGAGAGGGAGAGAGAGGGGGAGAGGGGGAGAGAGAGAGAGAGAGAGAGAGAGAGAGAGAGAGAGAGAGAGAGAGAGAGAGAGAAAGACAGACAGACAGACAGACAGACAGACAGACAGAGACAGAGACACAGAGAGAGACAAAGACAGAGACAGAGACAAAGAGAAAGGGAGACAGAAAGACAGAGACAGACAGACAGACAGACAGACAGACAGACAGACAGACAGACAGACAGACAGACAGACAGACAGACAGACTGACAGAGAGAGACACAGAGAGAGACACACACACAGACAGACATACGAACAGACAAATCTTTTTTCTTTCTTTATTTGGTGTTTAACGTCGTTTTCAACCACGAAGGTTATATCGTGACGGGGAAAGGGGGAGATGGGATAGAGCCACTTGTCAATTGTTTCTTGTTCACAAAAGCACTAATCAAAAATTTGCTCCAGGGGCTTGCAACGTAGTACAATGTATTACCTTACTGGGAGAATGCAAGTTTCCAGTACAAAGGACTTAACATTTCTTACATACTGCTTGACTAAAATCTTTACAAAAATTGACTATATTCTATACAAGAAACACTTAACAAGGGTAAAAAGAGAAACAGAATCCGTTAGTCGCCTCTTACGACATGCTGGGGAGCATCGGGTAAATTCTTCCCCCTAACCCACGGGGGGTGAACAGACAAACAGACAAACGGACAAACAGACAAACGGACAGATATAGTCAAATAGGAAAACAAAGACAGATTTAAAAAAAAAAAGCGGAGAAGGAGATACACAAAGACAGACACACTACAAACAAGGAAAGAGAGGTAATGAGAGGGATAAAGACACACCGCCAATGAGAGGGATAAAGACACACAGCCAGAGCGTCCCAGTTCCAGAGTTTCGTCTCCGGCAGATAGGACAGAATGGCTGCAGGCCCGTGAGGGTGAGAGCACTGGCAGTGACACACACACAGATCGAGTCTCCCTCAGAAGTTGGCCATTGATGACGCAAGCGGGGACCGTGTTTTTTGTCAAGGAATGCGTGCTTTCGCCGTTTGTCTCCTACCTCGGGCAATTATTACTGCGGCCTTGTGTGCGATGGCTTCGTTAGAATGACACTGATCCGGAAATCAAGAAAACAAGCTTTTTTCCCTTAACTGTGTTCTGCTTTTTTTAAATTTTATATTTTATACTTCTTCGTTTATTCTTTTTATAATTTAGTTTCTATTGCTTCTTTACTTTTTTTGTGTGCTATCTTTATTGGTCCTCGTTTTGTATTTAACGCTTTCTTTGTTGCTGCTTGATTCCCCCCCCCCCCACGTTTTGATTCCGTCTTTGTTGCTGCTTGACACCTTTTCCCCCTTCTTCCTTGTTGCTGTTTGTTTTAGTCTTTTTTTCCGTTTCTTTGTTTCTGCTCGTTTTAGTCTTTTTGCCGTTTTCTTTGTTTTTACTTGTGTAACCAGGTTCCCTGCAAAAACCTGAAACTACAGGCATTTTCCCAACCCTACCCCTTAAATTTCGTGCTCGTCATTTTGCATTCCCCACAGACATAGATATCTGTACATTCCAGAGATAAAAGCAAACAGTTTTGATATTTTGCATGCTCATAGCCTACAGTGACATATATATTTGTAATAACATTCAATGACCTTGACCTCCACACAGGTCAAAGCGACTTCCGCCACTTCGATCATGACCATTTCAGTAATTTTTTAAGATTCAAAGAAGGAAATGATAAAAAAAATCTACACTAAGGATGCTGTACAATCTATTTAACTTGTACAATCTATTTAAATCTGGGAAAAGTATCACACATGGTAAATACATCATAGTGGTTACCGTGGATGCTACGTACTTTTCCAGTAGAATTATATAGTTCGTTACACAGTTATAACAACTGGTAACAAAAAGTGTGTCAAAAAGTGGAACACTTCAGTTTACAGTTTATGTTTGTGGCTTATGTATTGATCGTACATAAGATTTTGCTTCTTTGAGTAATGTGACGTCAGAGTCCGACAAAAACTCTTATTTAGGCGGCTATAGCGGAGACTATAAAACAAGTCGCGTAAGGCGAAATTACTACATTTAGTCAAGCTGTGGAACTCACAGAATGAAACTGAACGCACTGCATTTTTTCACAATGACCGTAGTCCGCCGCTTGTGCAAAACGGAGTGAAACTGACGAACCTGTTCAGCGCGGTAGTGGTTTCGCTGTGGTGCATAGCACGCTTTTCTGTACCTCTCTTCGTTTTAACTTTGTGAGCGTGTTTTTAATCCAAACATATCATATCTATATGTCTTTGGAATCAGGAACCGACAAGGAATAAGATGAAAATGTTTTTAAATCGTTTTCGGAAATTTAATTTTGATCATAATTTTTATATTTTTAATTTTCAGAGCTTGTTTTTAATCCAAATATAACATATTTATATGTTTTTGGAATCAGGAAATGATGTAAAATAAGATGAACGTAAATTTGGATCGTTTTATATAATATTAAAAAAAAAATTACAATTTTCAGATTTTTAATGACCAAAGTCATTAATTAATTTGTAAGCCACCAAGCTGAAATGCAATACCGAAGTCCGGCCTTTGTCGAAGATTGCTTTACAAAAATTTCAATAAATTTGATTGAAAAATGAGGGTGTGACAGTGCCGCCTCAACTTTTACAAAAAGCCGGATATGACGTCATCAAAAGTATTTATCGAAAAAAAGAAAAATATGTCAGGGGATATCATTCCCAGGAACTCTCATGTCAAATTTCATAAAGATCGGTCCAGTAGTTTGGTCTGAATCACTCTACACACACACACACACACACACACACACACACACACACACACACACACACACACACACACACACACATACACCACGACCCTCGTCTCGATTCCCCCCTCTATGTTAAAACATTTAGTCAAAACTTGACTAAATGTAAAAAAAAAGAGTTCATGTTTGTGTGCGTTTAATCGTTAACAAATAAAAGGAATTCTAACTAAAATTGATCAATACGTAAATGTTATTTGTATTTTTAATCAAAATATGACATTTTACACAGATATCGACAGTCATTGTTCACCTCGACCGCTGGCGCAGTCTCGGAGGAACACTGACCATCGATCTCGATCTGTGTAAAATTTTCATATTTTGGTCAAAACTATAAATAACGAACAACTCTCATCTATTGCTGTCGTTTGTTTGAAAAGCGAAATTCAAGAATAAAACCAATGAACTGTCCCCACTCTTGGACACTATAGATTTCATCAAACTGTTATCCGGGGCCAATAAACGTTGTAATATGAGCTGCTGCCCTTCTCGTTAGTATACATTGCGTGCACGAACATAATGAATGACGTCATAGATAACATTTGAAGAAATGACAAATCGATCTTGATCTTTTCAAGATTTGTCGTTGACCCCCGTCCCTTGCCCACAGCAAATCCTATCCGCCCTCCGCTGTAATTCTTATGCAAGACACAGCCGAGCAAAATACAGTTGATTTGAAGAACCAGTTCAGAACTGGTACACACACACACACGCACGCACGCACGCATGCACTCACGCGCGCGCGCGCGCACACACACACACACACACACACACACACACACACACACACACACACACACACACACACACACACGTCCACTCCTGTCAGTTCCATGATGATATTCCATAGATGCAAAAATGCCCCGCGTCGCAGAGTACTATGTCGGGGTTTAACGAACGCACAGTCGAACGCTGAAGAAGACGAAGAAGAAGAACGAACGCTCAAACTTTGAAAGCACAGTCCTTACCTACAAACATTTCTGCAAGGTAAGACTATTCTTCCCCTTGGGCAGATATAAAATTGTTACATTACCCTGACTGCATCCTTTGCAGAGTTGTTGTGATGATTTAATGTCGCAGACACAAACAAGTCGCACCCCCACCCCACCCCCCCCCCCCCAAAAAAAAAAAAAAAAAAAATTAATATTCATACAAAATCCCATAGTGCATAGAAAAGCGACCAGGCTGTGGATTTTGGCATGTGTTCAAATGGAGGGGTGACCATGTGCGTCCCATGTAAAAGCCTGGCTAGATCTGAGACGATGAGCCGAATCCTTTACACGGGAAGGACAGTGCCTTTAAACCCACCTACCTTCTTCTTCTTCTTCTGCGTTCGTGAGCTGAAACTCCCAATTTTACGTGTATGACCGTTTTTTACCCCGCCATATAGGCAGCCATACGCCGTTTTCGGAGGAAGCATATGCTGGGTATTTTCGTGTTTCTATAACCCACCGAACTCTGACATGGATTACAGGATCTTTTTCGTGCGCACTTGGTATTGTGCTTGCGTGTACACACGGGGGTGTTCGGACACCGAGGAGAGTCTGCACACAAAGTTGACTCTGAGAAATAAATCTCTCGCCGAACGTGGGGACGAACTCACCCTGACAGCGGCCAACTGGATACAAATCCAGCGCGCTACCGACTGAGCTACATCCCCGCCCCGAAACCCAGCTACCAATCGGGTCGGTACACTGCGTGCACGAACGTAATGGGTAACGTCATAGATAACATTTGACGGAATAATGAATCGATCTTGATCTTCTCTAGAAAAAGGTCTTCCTCCCGTTCGCTCTAACCCTTAACAAACCTTTCTCGCTCTCTTTTTTTTCCTAAGGTTCTTATGCAAGAGAAAGTCGAGCGATATACTGTTTGTTTTGGAGAATCAGCCCATCAAACTATAAACTCACACTCACAAACGGGTGGAGAAAAGTCGCTCCCTCAGATTAAAATCAATTCCCTCTGAAAATGTCACAGCCGGGGCTTTTGGGCCTTTCTGGGTCAAACATGACGTCAAATCACGTGATGTATGTTAGCGGGTGACGTCATGGACAGGTCTATTGTTCCGCGCGAGTGTTGTAATTTGCCCAGTCGCATTGATCTGTCTGTGAAACGGGACAGGACAGGAGAAGCCTTACTTTGGAGGTGCCGTGCGTATGGAATGGACTGAGGCTGAATTATAACACTGACACGGTGAAGTCACTGATCAAGTTTACTTCCCGGGTGGACAAGATAGAAAGATTGAGAAAGAGAGAGAGAGAGAGAGAGAGAGAGAGAGAGAGAGAGAGAGAGAGGGGGGGGGGGGGGGTGAGTGGGTGGGTGAATCGAGCACAGTGGTGTGGAGAAAAGCGACTACAGAAATATTTGTCTTTTCTGCATATGCAATTTTCTTCTTAAGTGAAGAAGAAGAGAAGGCGTTGAGAGCAGAATATATTATCTAAGTTAGTATTGAAACGGTGTGGAATTAAGATTCACACTCTAAAATCATATTTGTTCTTTCCCTTAGTAAATGGTTTGTAAATAGGTATGATCCAGTCCGTTCTCATTGTTCTCTCGCGGTAGAATTTAATTGGCTTTGACACGATGGCGCCGAACTGACTGGATTCAAGTCATGGAGGTCGGAGAGGCCAGTCTGTGAACCTTTCCCCCCCCCTCTCCCATGTAACTAGCTTTCTGTATTGACTTTTTAATCCCTTGGTCATTTCTCCTGTCACTAACCCCCTACGCCTTTGTTTGAGCGCGAGGGCAGTCAGCGAGGGCATTGTTTTTCTACATCCACCTTTCACCTCCCTCCTCCCCAACCCCCTTTTCCTGTTTGACCTGATTCTTTACATCCATGTTGCGGTGCTTTTGTTAATAATACTTGTTACACACAGACGAACACACATACATAGACACACACACGCACACACACACACATACACACACGCACACACACACTCTCTCTCTCTCTCTCTCTCTCTCTCTCTCTCTCTTTTCTTTTCTGTAGCTTTTCTATCATTCTTTCTTTTACCCATGTATTCGATATAAATATGTATTCTGTATTCATTTGTTTAGTAGAATGTAGATTTTATGTTTATCATCTACATATGAGAAGCCTGTCGAATATACACTGTGTTTGATTGTGGTTAACTTGTAACTGCATATGTTTTTTGGTGTGACATGACTATTTTGCGAGGTAATAGTCAGAGGCCGGTTTTGCACTTTGTTCGCAGTGTTGATCACCTATGAGTGTTTGGTATCAAATGATGCGTCGTAGAATTTCCATTTTATTATGAGTTATTTCTAATATGCTGACTGTTAGCAAATGATAACAAGACATGTCGAGAAAAAAGATATCAAGCATGAGCCTTTTAGGCGAATGCTGATATCGTTTGTGAGACATGTCTGTTATCATTTGCTAACAGTCGGCATATTAGAAATAACGGTTTTATTACCGTTAGTAATTCGACCAAAAGAAATTTCGAAGCAACCCCGCGAATTAGACAGAACAGCCGCAATGGGAACTTGAGCGCTTCTACCTGATTATGCCTGTCAGTCAAAGAATGGGTTCGAACCCCGGCCGGGTCATACCTAAGACTTTAAAATGGCAATCTAGTGGCTGCTCCGCCTGGCGTCTGGCATTATGGGGTTAGTGCTAGGACTGGTTGGTCCGGTGTCAGAATAATGTGACTGGGTGAGACATGAAGCCTGTGCTGCGACTTCTGTCTTGTGTGTGGCGCACGTTATATGTCAAAGCAGCACCGCCCTGATATGGCCCTTCGTGGTCGGCTGGGCGTTAAGCAAACAAACAAACAAACAAAAAGTCAAAGAATTCTCGTAAACCTGAGCCAGCCAATCAGAGTAACACACCTGACGTGATGAATATTCACAGGTCAAATGCCTTTGACACACAACAATCTCACAAGATAAACCATGTTGAACATGCGTTTCGATTGCTTCGCTTTTTCTCGTTGAACAGAGAGCGACAGATTTAGAACCGACTCCAGACGGATGGGAAATGACGTAAAGATACATTTGATGTAAAGCGAGTGGCGCAATTTCACTTGATTTTTCCGAACTTTGATCATTTAGATTTCAAGTGAGCGGTCGGCATTGCACACTCAGACGATGGGCGGTGCCTTGCTGTTCCGTTACGCACCCACCGACAAAACTCGCTTTTCGGTATTTTTTTTTTAGATAAAGAGAGTATTACCTGACAGCATTTGAAGTGTCATTCTTTAGAATAAATCACGCTGATATTGTTGAATTACATTATTACTTTGTCTTGTTAATTGTTAGCGTGATAAACAAAAAGGGTCCCTGCCTGAACGTTATAACATTTAGAGGGTCACCTAGAATCCGTCCTGATTGGTCAAAAAGCCATATGGGGCACTGAATTGGTAATAATGATGTATATCTTTATAGCGTTTTTGATGTAGTTTTCTTAGTGCAGGAGTTTTTGTGTATTTTTGAGGGATTTTAACTGTAGCTTCTATGGAGGCTGACAGCAGCCTCGAAACTCTCCCCCCTCCCTCCCCATTTTGTTCTGTGGTCCCAGAGCGACGTTTTCATTGGTTCCTTAGCTGTGACGTCAGGGACAGTCATGGAAGGTATATAAGCTGTTAGTTTCTGAGGTTCGGGGGAGTCTTGGCAACCAACCTGGCTTAAGTGTCTAAATGGTATACCGGACTTCCCACTTAGAGTTACAGCATTGCTTCTGTACCTGTGGAAAAGGTTGTGGGAGGGTCCCAACCTTAGTACCGAACGGTTGTGGGAGGGTCCCAACCTAGTACAAAGTATTTGTTGTCATCTCTAAGTTGTCCTCCGGGGTCTGAGCAACCAACCTGGCTTAAGTGTCTAAATGGTATACCGGACTCTGCCCTGTGGACTGAACTAACAGGGTTAAAAACAAACGTTCCACAGTCCCAGGTTACCACACGGCGAGTAAAGTGGCGTCGCTTTACTCTTTTACTTTATTTTTCTTCAGGCCCCGAACCCCTGCCCAAATTTTCAGCCATTTTAGGACATAGGATATTTTTTTTAGTAGCGTAATTTGCTAAGGGTACCTACGGGTCATGCCCAAATTTTCAGCCATTTTAGGACTTAGAATATATTTTTAAGTAGTAGGAAAATTACAGGCATAGAGTGAACCAATGTACAGATATACTTTCTGAAAAGAACCTACGCCTTGTATTGAGTTGTTTTCATGATTTGTTTTGATTCAATACAATTTTGAACTTCACCTGGCTCTTCTTGAGTTTATATTCTGTGTGTCTGCTTGTCCTGTCGTGTGATCGCCATCCTGACAAATGACCTTCAAACACGTATAACATCTAAGACACAGACACAGACAGTTAGAGTTAATGTGAAGCTCGTCTCACTTTCGGGGTACAAATTGGTGTCAGAAATGTGAAGCTTAAGCCTCGGTCACACAGGCGACTCAGTCGTTGCGATTCAGTCTTGCGATTCAGTCTTTGGCCGATCGCACATCACATCGTAGGCCATTGACCCGTCACACGATGAACGATAGACGAACGACTGGCGAACGATAACTCCACGCGAGCGGGGCGGAAGTGACTGGTCTTGCTGCAACTTAATTAATGCCCACCTCTCATCAAACAATCTTCTCAGCAGCTTCCAATCGGCTTATAGACCTGCCCACAGCACTGAAACTGCTTTGTTGAAAATTGTGAACGACCTTCTGATGGCTCTCAATAACGGTAAAGTGTCTGTTCTCACGCTTCTCGATTTGTCCGCTGCGTTCGACACCATTGACCACTCAATTATGACAGCCCGCCTTGAGGCAACTTTTGGCATCACAGGTTCTGCACTGTCCTGGTTTGAGTCCTATCTCTCGGATAGGATTCAAACAGTCGTGGTAAACGGCATCAGTTCAGAATCCACAGTCCTTCAGTTTGGTGTTCCTCAGGGATCCGTGTTGGGTCCAGTTCTTTTTGTTTTGTACATGAACCCCCTCTTTAACCTCGTCAAACAGTATCATATCGATCACCACGCCTTTGCAGACGACAACCAGTTGTACAAAGACAGTGAGATTGATCAAATTGATACCACTGTGAGTGAAATGGAAGACTGTGTTGTTGCTGTAAAGGCGTGGATGACGGCTAACAAACTACAGCTAAACGACTCGAAAACTGAATCCATGCTTGTCAGGTCCCAGTACAGATCTTTCCCTGAAAATTCTTTGCCTTCTAGCATTCATGTCGGCGATAGCGACGTCAACTTTGTCTCTTCTGTGACTAATCTTGGCGTTACCTTCGACCACTTCCTCAACCTTTCCCAGCACGTCCAAAACATCCGCACAATTGCGTACAGTAACTTAAGGAAAATCAGTTCTATCCGCCACTATCTTACCCCCCAAGCCGCTCAAACTCTAGCCTGTTCTCTAGTTCTATCCAGAATAGACTATTGCAACAGCCTGTTCTATGGCTGTGATCAAAAACTTGTCGAGTCACTCCAAAAGGTACAAAACTCTGCCGCCAAATTGATATATCGTTCTAAGAAGTTTGATCATGTCACACCACTTCTTCGTTCCCTTCATTGGCTTTCCGTGTCCGCTCGTATCAGATACAAACTTGCTTGTATCTGTTTCTCTGCCAAATTTGAAGATGGCCCTAAATACCTCAAGGAACTGCTCGTCACATATGACAATCCCTCTGACTACAACCTCCGCTCACGCGCTGACAGTCGCAAACTGGAAACTCTCGAGCTAAGCTTGCCTTCTTTTGGAGATCGCTCGTTTGCTTCTGCGGCTGCCATTGTCTGGAATTCTCTCCCTTCCTCCGTTCGCCATTCTGCTTCTAAGGACTCTTTCCGCAGTTCCCTTAAAACGCACCTTTTTCGCGAATCCTTGTAAATTGTCCTTGCCATCTTTATAGACTGTTAGAGGTGAAGTTAGATTCGTTGTTTGAATGTGTCTTTTTTGTATAGTTGCTTCAGCTTTGATTGAGCCATAGGGTTGTGTATGAAATTTGCATTTAGTCTTTCTTTTTCTTGCTGAGTGTATGTACAGTCTAGAGAGGAGACGGACATGGTGTGAGCTTGTCCAGGGGGGTATATGAACATCTCAGTGGCAGGGGGATGGAAGCACTTGCTAATGAGTGGGAGTGTGTATGCGCGTGGTGTGCACGAGGATGTATGCACGTGAGTGATATTTGTAAATGTGTATTATGATAATATCATCTTTGTATTTATATTATTGAAATTGTTATATCTCGATGTACAGCGCTAAGAGCATAGTTAAATTTGTGAAGCGGCGCTATATAAGCTATCTTTATTATTATTATTATAGTGAACACGGCAAACGCGCTTTGCGAGAGCAGACGCTAAATGTTCGAACGTCGCTCTACCTTTCTGAAAAATTCCTTTCAGCATTACGCCTTTGCAAGAAATAAAGTTCCCAGACAGCTGTAATTAATGCTTTCCGACCGCTGTACACGCCTAAAACGTCTCCTTTATATCTGAGTAAAAAACTGTTCTTCCAAAAAGTTTTGAATCGACGAAGAGACGCTGTACGCCACTGTCCGCCATTATTTTACGTCACGGCGTCAAGGCCGCAGCAACGCGTTCTGATTGGCTCTGTTGGCTCTGCCCCTGCGATTGACCGACGACTGGATCGCAGGAATAGAACATGTTCTAAAACTCAAAGCTACGAGGGAATTGCATGAAACTGAGTCATACACTTGTCGTAGCTGTTTGCTACGACTGAGTCGGCCGTGTGACAGGGTAAATCGCGCGACTCAGTCGCATGTGTGACAGCAAGACCGCTCGGCTTTACAGTGGTTCGGGTGGAGGCGGTGCTTTTGGGACCAGGTGAGCTTACTTTGCGTTAGTTTTGTGTGTGTGTGTGTGTGTGTGTGTGTGTGTGTGTGTGTGTGTGTGTGTGTGTGAGCGTGCTAGCGTGAATGCGTACTAGCGAGCGTGTGCTTATGCGCGTTTATGCTTTCGTTCCCATATTTCTGGGGCGTTTGAGCTAATGTCCAATCACGACGAAATGAGCATCATTTCGCTTATGAAAAAATTCCAGTTTACACACAAAATCACAGCGCAATCAGCGCTCCTCAAATTGTGCGTCACGGCATCCCGCTATACGCACTAGAAGCCGAAAAACACGTACTACCTAACCTAAACTCATGGAGAGGGTCACACGACGCTCTAAAACTGCAAAGAGCAGGTCCCGGGACGCATTATATATCCGTTATCATTAATACCATCAGTATTGTTTTCAGAAAATGTTCTGCCAGATCTGTACCGAGCCAAATTTATGGAGTCAACCTTACTCATACGATCATAACGCTTTTGCAAAGGGTTCAGAGAGTTTCACTAAGGCCAAACAAAAATATATGTTGGTTTAGGGTAACCCGACGCACCCTATTTTTTCCCGCCGACCCTAAAATTTCTAAAACAAAACTAAACGTTTGGCACATTTTGCGAGCCATGCCGAGACTAAGGGAAGTTACCTCCTTTAAGATCGACTACATTTTATTAGAATTTTTTGTTTTAAAAGCCGGCCTACCGACCCTATTTTTTTTGGTCACTCTGTCATTCATTAACTCTATGAAGTTTGAAAAACCCTGGCTTAAACAACATTTTGGAAATTAATAATTTTCCAATTCATCCCGAACTCGACTTCGTCGTGACCTTAAAATTTGACGAAGGTCAAATTAAAATTCAACAAAAAGATCAGACAAGGAAAAAAATAAACACATAATTATACCGTAACAAGACAAGCTGCTGCTGCTCCTGCTGCTGAGTATAGGAAGACGACGACGACAACAACGACGACGACGACGACGCCAAAGAAGAAGAAGAAGAAGAAGAAGAAAAAGAAGAGGAAGAAGAAGAGGAAGAAGCAGAAGCTATTCGCTACAAAGGCAGCTGAAAAATTCAGAAAAAGGCAGATCAAACAAACAAGGAAACAAAGAAACAAAGAAAGAAACAATCAAACACACAAACAAACAAACGAACTAAGAAAAACAAAAAATCGCTTTGTCCATTTTGGAAGCTACAAACATTTCTAAAGATAAGTCAACAGCATCAGTTATCGTGGCAAGGATCTGTTGTCTATCTTGTTTGTCCATTTTATAGGCCGGTAAGTTCAATTTCTTTTGAATGTTTCTTTAATATTAATTTCTTGTTTTTTTGTGTGTGTTTTTTTTAAGAAAAAGGCAGACGCACGTTTGGTACGAATTCAAGCATCAAGGATGCAGACATGTTTAAATGCATCCTTATGCAGTTGATCGATTGGTTTCGCAGCCAGCTTTCTAATAAGTGTAAGAAAAAGCTGACAACATGGGTTAGGGTCTTAATCTGTTTCAAACTGCTGTTCATTTAGAGAGGATTTTTTTCATTTTTATATTTAGTCAAGTTTTGACTAAATATTTTAACATCGAGGGGGAATCGAAACGAGGGTCGTGGTGTATGTGTGTCTGTCTGTGCGTGTGTGTGTGTGTGTGTGTGTGTGTGTGTGTGTGTGTTTGTGCGTGTGTGTGTGTAGAGCGATTCAGACTAGACTACTGGACCGATCTTTATGAAATTCGACATGAGAGTTTCTGGGTATGATATCCCCGGACGTTTTCTTCATTTTTTCGATAAATACCTTTGATGACGTCATATCCGGCTTTTTGTAAAAGTTGAGGCGGCACTGTCACACCCTCATTTTTCAATCAAATTGATTGAAATTTTGGCAAATCAATCTTCGACAAAGGTCGGGGTTTGGTATTGCATTTCAGCTTGGTGGCTTAAAAACTAATGAGTGAGTTTGGTCATTACAAATCGGAAACTTGTAATTAAAATTACTTTTTTTATTAAACGATCTAAAAACAATTTCATCTTATTCTTCGTCATTTTCTGATTCCAAAAACATATAAATATGTTATATTTGGATTAAAAACAAGCTCTGAAAATAAAAAATATAAAAATTATGATCAAAATTAAATTTCCGAAATCGATTTAAAAAGAATTTCATCTTATTCCTTGTCGGTTCTTGATTCCAAAAACATATAGATATGATATGTTTGGATTAAAAACACGCTCACAAAGTTAAAACGAAGAGAGGTACAGAAAAGCGTGCTATGCAACACAGCGAAACCACTACCCCGCTCAACAGGCTCGTCAGTTTCACTCCGTTATGCACAAGCGGCGGACTACGGTCATTGTGAAAAAATGCAGTGCGTTCAGTTTCATTCTGTGAGTTCCACAGCTTGACTAAATGTAGTAATTTCGCCTTACGCGACTTGTTTTTTTGATCAGAAGGCGGCCTTTTCCCAAAATAAGCTGCACAAGGAAGTTATCAGATTAAAAAACGCAGCTTCTCTCATCTCAAGTTCTTGGACAAGTATAGCCGGCTTGCATTTTTCTTCCCGCGATAATGTCTTGTTTTAACTCGTTAAATGGTAACTGTATGCCATCGAGAGGACACGAATAAACTAAGTCAGAAACAAACAGTAAAATGAATGTAGAGAAATTCTTTGAACGGCGCTGAAATAGTGAATAGGGGAGTTTGGTCTGTGCCCCTTTTCAATTCTAGGTGTCCTAGAAGAATCAAAGTTGACGATAGGAATGGGGGGGGGGGGGGGGGGGGGGCTGACGTGATCAATCAATCAATCAATGAGTCTTATATCGCGCATATTCCGTGGGTACAGTTCTAGGCGCTCTGCAGTGATGCCGTGTGAGATGAAATTTTATACGGCCAGTAGATTGCAGCCATTTCGGCGCATATTTACCTTTCACGGCCTATTATTCCAAGTCACACGGGTATAGGTAGACAATTATTAACTGTGCCTAAGCAATTTTGCCAGGAAAGACCCCTTTGTCAATCGTGGGATCTTTAACGTGCACACCCAATGTAGTGTACACGGGGGGAGGTTCGGACACCGAAGAGAGTCTGCACACAAAGTTGACTCTGTGAAATAAATTTCCGCCGAACCTGGGATCGAACTCACGCTGACAGCGGCCAACTGAATACAAATCCAGCGCGCTACCAACTGAGCTATATCCCCGCTGTGATAATGTCACAGTGCATTGAACTCTTAAAGTATTTAGAGTTAAGATATATGAAACCTACCTATCTGGTACTCTCTGTTTTAATAATATACAAATCACGAATCAATATTCTAACGCTATTTAGAAAGCGTTATCCGGATTATGTTGTTATGATTGATCTGATTCTTAATATTTGTGTACCTGCCAAAGTATGAAAAGAGGTCTATAAGAGGCACTTTAAAGAAATCGCTACACACTAAATCAACCTATTTTTGTTGTAAACTATGCTTTCGAATGAGACCAACTTTGGCCTTAATCGCCCACGTTCTGGCTACATCGATCTAATTTAACCTAGGCCTAATTAGGCTTTCTTTGGCTAGTTGGGCCTACTTTTAGTTGTCTGCTGCAGAATCCCTAACATATTTTATCATT
>NC_090249.1:35401461-35406461 GCF_037325665.1 Littorina saxatilis
TATAATTTCGATTTCATCTGTGACGTAAACGCAACACAGGGAAGGGGACAGAAAAGTGAAAACAGTCTAAAAAAAAGTACATTTAAATCACTAAATTTACCGCTCGGAGCAAAAGCGAGTGACGCAATGAAATGTTGGTGCTTCTAAAATCGTTAGTCTTGAACAAGGGAATCGTAGTTCTATTGCTGGCTGTAGAAGCAAAGATTTAAAAAAAATCTTATTTTTGACAGTCACACACACACACACACACACACACACACACACACACACACACACACACACACACACACACACACACACACACACACGCACACACTAAACCCCGCAAAAGCACAGTGCAGTAATCATTTAAACTAAAATACTCCATCTCAGCCCGTTGGGGATTATGATCTGGCATGATCTTCCAGAAGAAAAATGAAAAGAAAAAGATGAGAAAAAAAAGTACATGAACGAAGAACGGTTCATTGCCAAGCAAATAAATAATGATTAAGTTATGACGCCAATGCCTTACATACTGATAAACTATGACTAAAATAGTGATGAAACGATGACGTTAAAACCTTCATAATCTTCGAAGATAAACGTTTATTTCTAGTTTTAAAACACTGATCGAGCCAGCCATAAGCTACCGCTGCATGGCCCTCTCAGGGGATACCAGTCCTATTCTTGCCAGCTCCATGCGGAATCAATGGATAATGAGAAAACTATTCTCAGTTTTATTGCACGTGCAAGCCATCATTTTTAACTGTAAATAAAGAATAGTAGACCTTCTTGGTTCCTTTGAAAGAGAATATTTCTGGCCTTGTATGACATAGTAGCCATACTTTTTAATTGTCTATAAATAGAGCAGGTTTTCACATGTAGTCAAGTTTTGGCCAAATGTTTTCACGTAGACGGGGAATCGAGACGAGGGTAGTGGTGTATGTGTGTGTGTGTGTGTGTGTGTGTGTGTGTGTGTGTGTGTGCGCGCGTGCATGCGTGCGTGCGTGTGTGTGTGTGTGTGTGTGTGTGTGTGTGTGTGGGTGTGTGTGTGGGTGTGTGTGTGTGTGTGTGTGTGTGTATGTGTGTAGAGGGATTAAGAGAAAACTACAGCACCGATCTTCATAAAACTTGAGATGAGAGATCCTGCGGATGACTTCCCCAGAACTGCTTTTTACATTTAGTCAAGTTTTGACTAAATGTTTTAACGTAGAGGGGGGAATCGAGACGAGGGTCGTGGTGTATGTGCGTGTGTCTGTGTGTGTGTCTGTGTGTGTGTGTGTGTGTGTGTGTAGAGCGATTCAGACTAAACTACTGGACCGATCTTTATGAAATTTGACATGAGAGTTCCTGGCTATGAAATCCCCGAATGTTTTTTTCATTTTTTGGATAAATGTCTTTGATGACGTCATATCCGGCTTTTCGTGAAAGTTGAGGCGGCACTGTCACGCCCTCATTTTTCAACCAAATTGGTTGAAATTTTGGTCAAGTAATCTTCGACAAAGCCCGGACTTCGGTATTGCATTTCAGCTTGGTGGCTTAAAAATTAATTAATGACTTTGGTCATTAAAAATCTGAAAATTGTAAAAAAAAATAAAAATTTATAAAACGATCCAAATTTACGTTCATCTTATTCTCTATCATTTGCTGATTCCAAAAACATATAAATATGTTATATTTGGATTAAAAACAAGCTCTGAAAATTAAATATATAAAAATTATTATCAAAATTAAATTGTCGAAATCAATTTAAAAACACTTTCATCTTATTCCTTGTCGGTTCCTGATTCCAAAAACATATAGATATGATATGTTTGGATTAAAAACACGCTCAGAAAGTTAAAACAAAGAGAGGTACAGAAAAGCGTGCTATCCTTCTTAGCGCAACTACTACCCCGCTCTTCTTGTCAATTTCACTGCCTTTGCCATGAGCGGTGGACTGACGATGCTACGAGTATACGGTCTTGCTGAAAAATGGCATTGCGTTCAGTTTCATTCTGTGAGTTCGACAGCTACTTGACTAAATGTTGTATTTTCGCCTTACGCGACTTGTTGTTGTTTTCGATAGATGTCTCTGATGACGTCATATCTGGCGTTTAGTGAAAGTTGAGACAGCACTATCACGCCCTAATGTTTTGATCAAATTGGTTGAAATTTGGTCAAACAATCCTCGACGAAGCCCTAACTTTGGGATTGCATTTTAGTTCTGAAGCTTAATTATTATAGAATCTCAGAATTCTAATTAGAATTAAAATACAAGTAACTGATCCAAAAATGATTTCATCTTATTCTTTATCATTTCCAGATTCCAAATCATATAGATATGTTACGTTTGGCTTAAAAGCTAGCTCAAAAAATATAAAAGGGGCAAAGCAAAGCGCGCTTTCCTGTTACGCTTTTTGGTTGTATTTTCCTCTACGCTACTGCGGTATACTGGCTTGTCACTTTAAACGAACACGTTTTCAACATGAATACGCTTTCAGTCTGGGTCGCGGTTATGACCAAAGCATTGTATTCGTGAAATGCAGTGCTTTCAGTATCATTCTGTTAGTTTGACAGATTGACTAAGTGTATTAGCTTCGCTTCATGCGACTTGGTTCTTTTTTGTTCGTGAAAAGAGAATGCTTCCGGTTTTATGTGGTATATACGCTAACCGTCTTAGAGCAGTCTCACCGCAGGATACAATGAATGTACTTCCCACAAAGCGGAAACCACCTACGCGGATGCTTAATAGCTTTTCTTGCGTGCATTGTTAGAAATAATTCATATAAGTGCGAACCTGTACGGAGGGAAGCATTAACCTTTGTGAACTAATGCCCTGGCGTGGGATGATGTTCCAGATCTAGATATAGAAATGCACGCGTTGGGGAAAGAAAGGGTCACGTGGTTATCCCTGAGAGGCAGATATTATCACCGCAAATAATACATATTTGGAGCCATGAAGTGCGTCTAAATCTGTACGTGCTTATTCACACTTCCTCGGCTGTCATACAAGATCCAGAGGGAGGTTATAAAGTTATATTAGCCGCGACTGACTGCAAAATAGGAGTTTGTATATTCAGAGTGCCTTTTTAGGTCTATTATCGTTATGATTAGATGGTAAGGATTTTATTTTTAGCTTAAAAAGTGAAGCGATATTTTCAGCGCGTTAGTCCTTTCCATAAACCTGCTGGACTTTTAAGCCAAAAGATTGCTCTTCTTGAGCGGCGTAGAGAGATGGGGTTCACATCGTCGCTTACATTTCAGGAGAAGTTTGAAGAATAGCGCTATTTTTATCCTATGCATGGACAGCAAAGTAATTCAGATTTTTGCTTGCGTAGGTGTGCACGATCTTCCCAGCAGAATGAGGGCAGATGAGGTACCCGACCTAGTTTACAGTTCAATAGAGCAGAACGAAGATTAGTGCTTGTGTTATCCGGTGCAGGCTGCTTTGCTTGGATGGGTGAACACGAGACGAAGCGTTTAAAGTTCAGTTTATTCAATCTCCCCAAAATTCGTACACTATTACTTTATCTACAATAAGACTAAGAGGGTGCACATACAATCGATCAGAATGTGGACAACCATATCCTGTTATTGATATATTGATATAAGATCGTGCATTTGTGCACGTGCACGTACGATTTCCCCATGTGGAAATCTTTCGCTTAATCTCGGCTTTGCAAAAATTTCTCGGGGCTATATCTTTAAGTGTTATTACACCAACACCTGATTACATTCAGTGAAAATCTTCGCTTAGATTTTGAATCTGCTCTGTAGAGTACATCTGCACCTATAAACTGAACTTTCGATCTCGATTTGCTACCACATCAACACCTAATTGCATGAAGGTGAATCTGTGCTTAGATTCTGATTCTGGTCTGTATATCTGTACCTCTGGGTTTTCAAATTGTTCTCTTTATTGATAAGCATTGCAAATACATATAGAAGGACTCAGAGCGAGAAGGAAAACGGGCCTAAAAATATTTTAGGCTGAAAATGGTTGCTGAAACTATTTTTTAGGGCTGTTTTAACAGTTTTATTACCGCCAGTGAAACCAATTTAGCTGAACTAATGCCCTGGCGTGGGATGATGTTCCAGATCTAGATATAAAAATGCACGCATTGGGGAAAGAAAGGGTCTCGTGGATCGCCTGGCAAAGGAAGGCAGCCAGCCGGCTCACCCAGCCCTCAAATCCTGCAACCTACGGAGAGACAAAGACCCTTGTTCGCAGCAAATTCAGAGCAGACTGGGTCGCCCAAAATGGTGGCTACCGTGCAGACCAGGACCCTATCAGGAAGCTGGAGAGAAACCAACAGACACTCATTTTCCGTCTGCGCACAGGCCACTGTGGCCTGCGTGCTCCTCTCAAGAGAATCCGCATAACAGACACAACCCTGTGCGAGTGCGGTCAAGCTGACCAAACTCCATCCCACATGCTTCAGGACTGTCCCTCCCACGAAGCAAGGCGCCGAGAGCAGTGGCCAGACGGAACGGACCTTCGGACCAAACTCTGGGGAACGGCATATGAACTCCGCCGCACGGCCAGCTTTGCGGCATCTCTCGGAGAGAGACTCTAAATCGTGCAGTCTGTCGAACGCAGAAGAAGAAGAAGAAGAAGAAGAAGCTGGCTAGCTGTTGACTTCGACCGTAATGTTTCCATCATCTCGGGCCTAGACATAGAAATGTACGTGAGACCTTTAACTTTTAACGTAAACTGGCTAAATCTTTCAAAGTCATTGTCAAAAGGACCTGTAGTTCAATGCCAAAAGCATCTGCAGTTCGACTCTGTACACTCCCATTTTCATTGAGGTGTATATAGATTTCCTTTGGTATGTTTGTTTGTTTGTTGCTTGGTTTGCCTGTCTCTCTATTTCTGTCTATCTGTCTCCTCATTTCTGTCTGACTAACCCTCTATTTCTGTCTGTCTGTCGCTCTATTTCTGTCTGACTGTCTCTCTATTTCTGTCTGTCTGTCGCTCTATTTCTGTCTGTCTGTCTCTCTGTCTCCCCATCTATGTCTGTTCCTCTGTCTCCCCATCT
>NC_090249.1:35411461-35438961 GCF_037325665.1 Littorina saxatilis
ACTGTCAAATAATCTTCATATCAATTCCATTCCATTCAATTACATTCTATTTCATTCCACTCCATTCCATTCAATTACATTCTATTTAAATCCATTCCATTCCACTCCATTCCATTCAATTCCATCTATATATATATATACGACTAGTGTCTGTGTGTCTGTGTGTCTGTGTGTGTGTCTGTCTGTGCGCGATGCACGGCCAAAGTTCTCGATGGATCTGCTTCAAATTTGGTGGGCTTATTCAGAGAGACCCCGGACACAACCTCATCGATGAGATATTTCAACACGTGCTCTCAGCGCGCAGCGCTGAACCGATTTTGGTTCCACCTCAGCTATTTTGGTTCCACCTCAGCTACCCGGGCCCCCATACCGACACACCATAGCCGCTACACCACATCACAACGCCAAAGTTCTCGGTGGATCTTTTTCAAATTTGGACACCGTATTCAGCTACACCCCGGACACAATATCATCGATGAGATATTTCAACACGTGCTCTCAGCGCGCAGCGCTGAACTGATTTGGGTTTTTGTGTTCATTTCACCATTATAAGTAACTCTTCCTTATCTTCTCCAGTGTTTGGCGTTTATCTCCCTTCCTTCGTGTGGCTTTCCCGTTTGTAACTTACTATTACTATTTTTAGAATGTCACTGCGCTGTCCACTGCGCTGTCCACAACGCTTCCCTTGCACCCGTAAGTTGTTCTTACTGTCAAAGTGAAAAGGTCCAATCAATTTATAGCCACGCGAAAAATACACTCTCACCTATCTCTATATATTTATAGATACAGATATGCATATATATATACGGCTTCTCTGTGTGTGTGTGTGTTTGTGTGTGTGTGTGGGCAAAAACCTGTGTATTGTAGAGTTCTGTTTGTGATGTGGTCTAGCGGCTATTGTCTGTTTGTATGTTCTGGCATGTGAGAAGCCACAGCAGATAATATAGGGCTAAGAAATAAGCTCTAAAATTCTCAATCCCGTTTGACAGGACTTCGCCTTCAAAGGTGATTGTGGTGAACCGCCACGCTGTCTGTCTCTGTCTCGCGCCGTTCACCTCAAATTCCCGTTTCTGAGTAACTATTTTTAGAATGTCACTGCGCTGTCCAGAACGCTTCCCTTGCACCCGTAAGTTGTTCTTACTGTCAAAGTGAAAAGGTCGAATCAATTTATAGCCACGCGAAAAATACACTCTCACCTATCTCTATATATTTATAGATATAGATATACATATATATATATATACGGCTTCTCTGTGTGTGTGTTTGTGTGTGTGTGTGTGGGCAAAAACCTGTGGATTGTAGAGTTCTGTTTGTGATGGGGTCTAGCGGATTTTGTCTGTCTGTATGTTCAGGCATTTGAGAAGCCACAACAGATAATAATTATAGGGCTAAGAAATAAGCTCTAAAATTCTCAATCCCGTTTGACAGGACTTCGCCTGCAGAGGTGATTGTGATGAACCGCCACGCTGTCTGTCTCTGTCTCGCGATTCACCCCGGCGAAGCCGGGTATTCCTCTAGTTCAATATAATTCAATTATATATTCAATACAACTTTATTGTCTGAACGTAGAACAAACAGAAATATTTCTTTCTGCTCGTATACACAGATATTACACCACATAAAATCATAGCCCTTTCATAAAAATCACAAGCTTAAAGCATATAAAAAATCACGCACATCCAAAATCAGACACATCCACATCCTCACCCTCATATACATCACCACCTACATACTCGCATGTGTCCAATACTAATTATAAATACACTATGATTGATGTCAGTCAACTTAAACTCAACTTAAAGTGGGATATGAAAAAGTCTTTCCTAAAATCTGAACGTAAGGTGAACATTAAACGCTTCCTTCTGTTATATATACAGTCAATCAAACATCTCATCTAACGAACACACGTACACGCTCTCTCTCTCTCTCAGGTCAGTGGTTGACACCAACTCCTTTTTCTGTCCCATATCTACTATTTCAGTTGGTATAGTGCATTTTCCAAGCCGATGGACGGTACGTTTTTGACTCTAACGAAATGTTATGTTCAAGGAGTCTGGTACAAAGTTCTGTATTACTGAAATATTACCTACACTTTTCTTTTTAGCTCGACTTGAACAAAAACTCATTGACAAACATTTTCCGACTTTTTTTTTTCTCCCGTAAAGCACTGTCCCGTTGACGTATTCCATGACACAACAGGCAACTTTCTGTTTAGATTATCTGTACTAATACACGACAACCAACGTCACTGAGGACCAGAAATGGAATGAGAAACGTGCGCTTTAATGATTTGTGGCAGAAGAGCGAAGTTTATCGACTGTTCACCTCAAACTACAACACACACTTATTACCCGTTCTCAGAAAGTAAATGTACCTTTTTCTCATTATAAACTCCGTAGCCCGGAGGTTCAGCTTGTAGCACACTGGGCTTGTTATCCGCGGGCCACGGGTTCGAATCCGGGCGAGGGACGGACACGGGTCAACTTTATGGGCAGATTCAGAGATGGTATCCATGTCATACCCCCATGTCACTCCTGTGACACGTAAAACATCTCGGTCCATCTGCAAGAATTTTAGGTGGCTATAATTACACCTTAACACACACGCACCTAACTAGCGCGACTTTGTTACTGCTGTCTTTCCAGTGGGAGGAAGCGATCCGTATTTCCCAGCGATGGGACAGTAAAGTAATGACAGTGAAAATGAAAAAGAAAATGGGACATCCGGTCAGTTTTTATTACGTGCGCTGAGGGCATCCTTCCCATTGGACCATTACAGCCTGGTGATTTGGATTCATTTTTTGTCGAATTAATTTCCTGAAAAGACACTGACTTGGGTCAACGATCTTTTCGTAAGCTGTGCACGCTTCGCGGAAAACGCTTACCTTACTTTATTCAGCTGCATTCAGTATTTGCTGATGTTTGAACGTAAATGAAAAACCGTATTGTACTTATCAAATAACCAAAGGGAAGTAATCGCTCTTTATGCATACGACATGTGTAATAGAGTAAGCGAGAGTTGTACGGAACGTTTTCTCCTGGCACCTGAGAGAATAATAAGCGTTGAAATGAACAAGCGACTTTCATCCTCATGTATTGTACTTAGGCCAAAAAAAAAAAAGGTGTGGTTACGGTAACATTGCCAAAAAAAATAGGGTAGGTAGGTAGGCAATCACTTTTTTTTTTTTTAAACTTTTTTTTCTAATGTGTACAAATTAAACCTACTTGACAGGGAAATAAGTGTGCGACACGGGCGCTTTCGCTTTCATTGCGTTTTTTGCACTCGTTTTTTTGTTTTTTGTTTTTTTTGTTTTGACAAATGTAATAAAAAGTTATAGGATCGGCCCCTAAAAATAGGGTAGGTCGGGTTACCGTAACCACACCTATTTTTATTTTAGGCCTTAGCTTTAGAAACTCACTTTAGCAAGGTAAATATCCTCGCGATTTGCTGCTGCGACACACAATGACCTTAATAGATGACGTCTCCAATGTCAACTGGGATTAAAATAATCTCATCTGCTCTGGGCGGGAGATCAGGTTTTGAGGTATGTGTGTAAATATTGATTGCAGGCACTTTGGTTAATTGTTGCCGGTTTGGGAACGGTTTCTCTGCAAGATTAATGCCGCGTATCGCTTGGCATGATCATGTCAATGTACAGGAGCTTTGGGCAAAACCCTTTTTCATTTTCTTGTTTTCCGCATTACTGCTTTTTTTGTTTCATTCTGTATTTTATTTTCTTCTTTTTATTTCTATTTTCAAACACATACGCACGCGCACGCTCCAATCCCACTTGCTCCCATTTTCTCCCCACACCTTCCCACCAAAATTCTAAAAGTCCACATACACAACGTCAAAGCCAAAAGCCTCCGGGGATGAAAGAGCCAAAACACAAAGCCTCCCACTTTCACTCAGGTCAAATACTCTGAACACAACCCCCCCCCTCCCCTCTCAACCTTCAACACCACCATCCCCTCTCCTCCCGCCTCCCTGCCACCTCCACTCCCCCAACCCCCGACAAACCTTAATCATGTTATCATGAACACCCACACAAGTCCTATTCACCAAAACGACTATGTCGTTTGAGGATGGCCAAGCCAGAGTATGACCAAAATACTTAGTCTTTCTCTCCCGTCACCTGTACTAAACAGGCCCTCCTTATCATCTTAGCTCCTTTCTCCCTTCTTTCACCCAACACAGTCTGTGAGTTCCAATGCCAACATTCTGACAGTCACACACACACACACACACACAGATCAATAAGTTCAATGACCAGGATGCCCGCAAACCCACCCCGCTAGAAAAAAAAAACCTTGTCCTCGGGATGTAGAGGACACAGAACGGAAGAGTGCTTGGTTTCAGGGTGATAAGAAGTTTCAAAACTGCGACACAACTCGATGACGCGACCAGGATATGTGTTTTTCGTCGCTGCACTTCTCCGGATACCCGCAAACCCTAACCGCTAGAAAACCTTGTCCTCGGGATGCGGAGGAAAACTAACGGAAGAGTGCTAGAGAGGGCTTGGTTTCAGGGTGATGAGAAGTTTCAAAACTACGACACAACTCGATGACGCGACCAGAATCTGTGTTTGTCGACACTGCACTACTCAGGATGCCCGCAAACCCACAGCGCTATTAAAAAAACCTTGCCCTCGGGATGCAGAGGACACATAACGGAAGAGTGCTAGAGAGGGCTTGGTTTCAGGGTGATGAAAAGTTTCAAAACTGCAACCCAACTCGATGAGGCGACCAGGTCTGTGTTTTTAGTCGCTGCACTACTCAGGATGCCCGCAAACCCACCCCGCTAGAAAACCTTGTCCTCTGGATGCGGGGGACACCTTACGGAAGAGTGCTAGAGAGGGCTTGGTTTCAGGGTAATACTCACCCGCCGCCGCCGGAATTTTCAAAACTGCAACCCAACTCGATGAGGCGACCAGGTCTGTGTTTTTAGTCGCTGCACTACTCAGGATGCCCGCAAACCCACCCCGCTAGAAATCCTTGTCCTCGGGATGCGGGGGACACCTTACAGAAGAGGGCTGGAGAGGGCTTGGTTTCAGGGTAATAAGAAGTTTCAAAACTGCGACTCAACTCGATGACGCAGTCAGAATCTGTGTTTTTCGTCGCTGTCAAGGTCTTCATGTGCAAAATAGCAACAATGGGAAGTCGCCTTGCTAGAAAGTTATCCTGGAAGAGGAAGAAGAGGAGGAGGGGCGGATGAGGGAGGGAGAGAGAGAGAGAGAGAGAGAGAGAGAGAGAGAGAGAGAGAGAGAGAGAGAGAGAGAGAGAGAGAGAAAGAGAGAGCGAGAGAGAGAGAGAGGGAGAGAGAGCGAGAGAGAGAAAGAGAGAGAAAGAGAGAGAGAGAGAGAGAGAAAAAGAGAGAGCGAGAGAGAGAGAGAGAGAGAGAGAGAGAGAGAGAGAGAGAGAGAGAGAGAGAGAAAGAGACAGAAAGAGAGAGAGAGCGAGAGAGCGAGCGAGAAAGAGAGAGAGGGAGAGAGAGAGAGAGAGAGAGAGAGAGAGAGAGAGAGAGAGAGAGAGAGAGAGAGAGAGAGAGAGAGAGAGAGAGAGAGAGAGAGAGAGAGAGAGAGAGAGAGAGAGAGAGAGAGAGAGCGTGTTCGATGGCAGTCAAATCTTCGTTATGGGCGTGTGATCATTGTGGAACTGAGAGTAATTCTGATAAGCTGGAGTATGTGTGTGCGTGTGCGTGTGTGTGTGTGTGTGTGTGGGTGTGTGCGTGTGTGTGCGTGTGTGTGTGTTTGTGTGTGTCTGTGTGTGTGTGTGTGTGTGTGTGTGTGTGTGGGTGTGTGTGTGTGTGAAGGGTGACAGATAGACAGAGGAGAGGAGAAGGGGTTGTTGCAACGAAAGGGTCACTGGATGGAAAAAACATCAGACAGACAGACAGACAGACAGGCAGACAGACAGAATTAGATAGAGGGAGAGAGAGAGAGAAGCAGACAGAGGGAGAGAGAGAGAGAAAGAGAGAGAGAGAGAGAGAGAGAGAGACAGAGAGACAGAGACAGAGCCAGAGACAAACAGAGAGAGAGATGTGTGTCTAATCACGCCCAAACCCCACATGTTCTTGACAGCAGTCGTCGATAGCTCAACTAACAGGAAGTAAGACTAAGAGTAGGTGGATGACGAACGCCAAAGCAAAAATCCCCGTTCCATTAGTACTGGGAGTGCTTAATAATCCACTCAGGTATCGTCCATAAAAGGATGAGAAAAAAAAGGGGTCGGTCATCGAGAATTCCAAGTCGACAAAGAAGTTCACAAGAGAAGAGGCGGAAGTAAGGAAAATAAGGAAAGCGGAAGGAAAAATCGTCTTCCTCGATGGCGCGGTCGGTATAGTTGCCGGGGAAACCCTGATTGTGTCATTACGATGAAGGTCGATGCGCCAGCCAAGGTCTGTACTGCAAGCGAATCGGTTCACTAATTACGGTTAACATTAGTTAATTAGATGCATGTGCTGCGTTTGCTGAATTTCCCACCTGCGATAATACAGATTTCTATACTTATGCCGAAAACACCCAACAAGCCAATCAGCTGCCTCGGTTTGCAAATTCAGGCAATGAGGCCTTGTCTCATGGCCTTGAGCAGTTTAACGATCTGTTGTGACCTAATGCTATGCCCTCAACGATCTGTTGTGACCTAATGCTATGCCCTCAAGGCAGCTGATTACCATCTGCTGCTGCGTACGTTTTTTGTCCCTCAAGGCATTTTCTCCTCTTATGCGTATTACTTGTGTGTCATCATCACTTTTGCCAAGGTGAATAGTGGCTTTTTGCTTTAATGAATATGTGTAAAATCAGAAAAATATATTCTCTTTAAAATTGTATATTATGCTGTTCACAAGACAAAACACACAGGAAAAACAAAGCCACAAAAGAAAAACAACACCAAGACACACATGAGACACGAACAGATCATAAAGGCGGGGAAGGGTTGGGATAGGAAATGAACAGAAACGGGCTTGGTGGTCGCGCGATCATACAATACGGCAAAGTAACAATGAATTGTTTCAGAGGTTGTTCTTGCAACATAGTCACAAACGTTTAGTTTTTATACAAAATATAAGGTATTCTTACATTTTGCACATCGGCACACAAACGCCATTCTCTTTGAAACTTTTCTTATGTAATTCTTATAACAGCATTATACATTTTGGTTAGAAACCTTGTCTTCATATTTGTTAACAATTGTCTGAAGATTTAGGCAATATTTCCTCATTCAAAAAGTGAAAATATGATATTTGGCACAAAACACTAGTTCATCAAAAATCGTATCTGTAAATACATGAACACCTTTCGACACTCCAAATAGAATCAATATTTTGGAAAGACGGGGTTTTTCACAATAGATAAAATTTACATGTGACCAATCTACAAATTCTATCTCCGAACAATGCACGTTCTCACATTCCAAGAGCTTATGTACAAGTTGTTCCTCTTCTCCAAAACAACTGAAATAATCATACTGCTTGGTTATACTGTTCGCGATGTTATTAAAGATAAAGGAAAAGAACTTAAGAAAAGAAAACAGTTATCAAACGAACAAATCCACAAGCGAATGACAATGCACAGTTAGGGCGGGGATGTAGCTCAGTCAGTAGCGCGCTGGATTTGTATCCAGTTGGCCGCTGTCAGCGTGAGTTCGTCCCCACGTTCGGCGAGAGATTTATTTCTCAGAGTCAACTCTGTGTGCAGACTCTCCTCGGTGTCCGAACACCCCCGTGTGTACACGCAGGGACAAGACCAAGTGCGCACGAAAACGATCCTGTAATCCATGTCAGAGTTCGGTGGGTTATAGAAACACGAAAATACCCAGCATGCTTCCTCCGAAAGCGGCGTATGGCTGCCTAAATGGCGGGGTAAAAACGGTCATACACGTAAAAGCCGTAGGAGTTTCAGCCCATGAACGGACAAACAAACATAATATCTTTTTCGGAAAAGACCGGTTCTGCCAATGTTTTCAATATTTGTACTCGTGCATGCTCTGTTTGCACCAACGAATAAATTCTAAAATCATCTCTCCGAAACAAAGGTTCAATGCAAAAACAAGTATAATCGAAAAATTTGGGATTTCATCGCTCATCAGTCATGTGGCGAAAGATAAGAAAAAGTCGGAAAATTCCCCCCCAAATCACACAATGAATTGTTAAAATAGAAAATTGCTTTATTATACAATTACACATTTCAACCGTGTAGCAATAGACTTCTTCAAATTAGACTGAAGTCAGTGTCTTGTTGTTGTTGTTGTTATTATTGATGTTGTTGTTGTTGTTGTTGTTGTTTTTGTTGAGCGCGTCCTGCACTTATCACTCGCGGAGCCACTTAGTGCAAAGAAGAAGATCACGTGTATAATTCACCCCGCCTTATAGGCAGCTACACTCCGTCTTCATGAATACTGAAGCGTTTCTCATGAGTGCATAACCCGCGTGCGTGTCTTCATAAAGCAGACTCTTTGCAAACGGTGTCAAAATGCGTGGGTACGATTCAAAGCCGGGGACGAAGCAGGAAATAAGACCCAAGGGGAAAGCAGGACAAAAGTATTACCCAAAAGAAAAGTAAAACCCCACACAAACCAATTAACATTTACATCCCTAGCAAAACGCAACGGCGGGCAATGACCCGTCGACTTGGCTGCAACAAAAGAGAAGTTGAAATATGTCAGAGTGAGTGCATGTTTTTTTCATTTTCCAAAGGGTTACCCCATCTTGTTAATTGATTAATAAAAAACGCTCGCGCTAGACCCGAGTACTCTTCAGACATTCACACACACACACACACACACACACACACACACACACACACACACACACACACACACACACACACACACACACACACACACACACACACACACACACACACACACACACACTCTCTCTCTCCCTCACTCCCTCCCTCTCTCTCTTTCTTTCTTACACACACACACACACACACACACACACAGACACACACACACACACACACACGAGTACAGACTCATGCACACACACACACACACCACACACAAACACACACACACACACACACACACACACACACACAAACAGTAACACTAACACATGTGCACAAAATGAATCGAACCCGGATCACTTTGGCCATAGACTCTCTCGTGCTCTCTGTCTCTCTTTCACCGAGACCAAACCCTGCATTGTAATTTCTTTGCCGAGACCATTTCCCCACCCGTTGTCTGGCTTGCACTGAAATCATGCTTTTCTCGTCACTGCGTGACGTGTTCGCCGCCCAAGTCTTCCCTTTAGTTCAGGCTGTTCGCAAAGCGACCAGCCTCCCACCGCAAAAACTCCCACCGTTAAGAGTGGCTTTTGTGATTTATTTCGCATTTAGGTCCCAGGTAACATTATGAAGTTTTAATACGATCAATCGGACCTATTATCAAGTTAGTGTATCAACTTTTGAAAGAACTGCGCCCAGTAGTTTCCCAGCAATAAGCCGTTAAGTCGAGACAGACACACACACACACAATTAAAGTCTGTTGGACCCTAGTACTGCGTACTCGGGGATAATAGATTCTGTAATGTTTCAGATTTTCAAGATACTGGATTGCATAACAGATTGAAGAAGTGTGTTTTTAGCAGATATATATGTAACTAGAGGAATACCCGGCTTCGCCGGGGTGAATCGCGAGACAGAGACAGACAGCGTGGCGGTTCACCACAATCACCTTTGAAGGCGAAGTCCTGTCAAACGGGATTGAGAATTTTAGAACTTATTTCTTAGCCCTATATTATCTGTTGTGGCTTCTCAAATGCCAGAACATACAGACAGACAAAAGCCGCTAGACCCCATCACAAACAGAACTCTACAATCCACAGGTTTTGCCCACACACACACACACACACACACACACACACACACACACACACACACACACACATAGAAGCCGTATATATATATATACTAGAGGAATACCCGCTTCGCCGGGTAGCCGGCTTCGCCGGGATGAAATACTTAGAGCCGTACGCCGGCTTTGCCGGGTCCGAACAATGGACCCGCCAAGCTTAGGTCCCTCCCAGATTCGTGGAATGGGAACAGCACGAAAATGATTCAGTGGCCATAATGCCATTCCTGACCATATCGAGTCCCATCCTTGTCGACGAATGTAACCGTGTTAGTCACCTTTGGAGGCGAACTCCACTCAAACAGGATTGAGCAATTTAGAGCTTATCTGTAAGCCCTTTTGAACTGTTATGGCTTTTCAAAGGAAGGCCAGTACATACAAATACACAAAAGCCGCCAGACCACATCACAAACAGAACTGAACAATCCCCAGGTGTTGCTCACATAGAGAGACACACACACACACACACACACACACACACACACACACACACACACACACACACACACACAAACACAGAGAAGCCGTAACTATAGAGAGATAGATGACAGTGTATTTTTCGCGTGGCTATAAATTGATTCGACCTTTGCACTTTTACAGTGAGGATAATTTACGGGTCCAATTTACGTTCTGGACACTGCGGTGACCTTCTAAAAATAGTAACAGAACGCCGGGAATATCCGAAGATGCCCCCCTCATACTATAGTGCACCATACGAAGGAAGGGAGGTAAACGCTGAAAACATGGAGAAGATGAGAAGATAAGGAAGAGTTACTGGGAATGGTGAAATGAACACAAAAACCAAAATCGGTTCAGCGCTGCGCGCTGAGAGCACGTGTTGAAATATCTCATCGATGATATTGTGTCCGGGGTGTAGCTGAATACGGTGTCCAAATTTGAAAAAGATCCACCGAGAACTTTGGCTTTGGTGTGTTGGTATGGGGGCCCGGGTAGCTGAGGTGGAACCAAAATCGGTTCAGCGCGCACAAAATCGGTTCAGCGCTGCGCGCTGAGAGCACGTGTTGAAATATCTCATCGATGAGGTTGTGTCCGGGGTCTCTGTGAATAAGCCCACCAAATTTGAAGCAGATCCATCGAGAACTTTGGCCGTGGATCGCGAACTCACACACAGACACACACACAGACACAAGTCGTATATATATATATTTGTATATCTATATCTATAAATATATAGAGATAGGTGACAGTGTATTTTTCACTTGGACAGTAAGAACAACTTACGGGTGCAAGGGAAGCGTTCTGGACAGCGCAGTGACATTCTAAAAATAGTAACGTAGAAACGGGAATATGGATTGAAGCCACACGAAGGAAGGGAGATAAACGCAAAACACTGGAGAAGATAAGGAAGAGTTACTGGGAATGGTGAAATGAACAGAAAAACCAAAATCGGTTCAGCGCTGCGCGCTGAGAGCACGTGTTGAAATATCTCATCGATGATATTGTGTCCGGGGTGTAGCTGAATACGGTGTCCAAATTTGAAAAAGATCCACCGAGAACTTTGGCGTTGTGATGTGGTCTAGCGGCTTTGGCGTGTCGGTATGGGGGCCCGGGTAGCTGAGGTGGAACCAAAATCGGTTCAGCGCTGCGCGCTGAGAGCACGTGTTGAAATATCTCATCGATGAGGTTGTGTCCGGGGTGTAGCTGAATACGGTGTCCAAATTTGAAGAAGATCCATCGAGAACTTTGGCCGTGCATGGCGAATACACACACACACACACAGACAGACAGACACAAGTCGTATATATATATGTAATGTCAACACATGTAGAGTGATCCAGACCCTGACATAATATCACGCTCTGCTGAAACCAAATCCGTGATATTTTTTTCAACTAAACATTTCTACTGTGCAGTCTCACTGTACTGTACAAGCTGAACTAATACATTTTTTCACGAGTCAACGCTCTTTCGTGACCTGGTAAACTTCATTCAGAATCGTGTCAAAATCCGTGGGCAGAACTCAGAATAATGGACAAAGTAGAAAAACGACCCGTGCAAAATCCAGGACAAACCCTTTCCCCAGACAAATAAAAACATTACACAAAATCAACATTCTCAACCCGGAGCAAAATTTAGCGGTCAATGACTGTCCTGACTTCAACTAAACTGTAGGCCTACTTCGAAAATGTCAGGACGATTGCAAATGAAGGACAAAAAAAAAAAAACCGCACCTATTTCACTGGCAAATAAGACACCAAAGGCTCTTGCAAGAAAAGCAAGGATTACGGCGAATAAATGTAAACATCGAACGGCACCAACATTACTTTCCCGCAAAAGCACCCGGTCTTTGCTTGCGACTGCTGCCTACTCGAAATGTCTTCTCGCGGCACTATCTCTACTAGGATTAGAGAGAGAGAGAGAGAGAGAGAGAGAGAGAGAGAGAGAGAGAGAGAGAGAGAGAGAGAGAGAGAGAGAGAGAGAGAGAGAGAGAGAGAGATAGGGTTGGAAAAAAGAAGAGCTGTACCACGACTGATCGAGTGTGAATGAACGAAGCTCCGCCCCTCGCGCTTTTACCGCCATGGCAGCACGCGCTATGACGTCAACAAGAGAAGCGAAGGGAGGCTGAGACGACTGGAGGCCGTGCGATTGACGTCAGAGCTGACCTAGTTTTTACAGCCGTAGTTCGATCTGGCTGGGGATATGGGTGGCGCAATGGGGTAAACTATATTATTATTGTCTTCTTCTTCCCTACTTTTCTTCTCAGCTGCTTCCTGTTTGAACTGAGAACGGTGACAGACAGAAAGAGAGCGATAAAACCAAAAACATATTTTATTGTTATCCAATTAAGTCGAAGAAGATCTAGCTGTCGTCTTCTTCCTGAAACTGACACTAATTTTGTTTTCAACCAAAGTGTGCAGCAAAGCGCCAGTCCCGCTCCTCTACCATCACCCTACTCTTTGAAAAGAGGAAGTGCAGATGAGTTAAAAAAGAAAAGAAAAAAGTCGCGTAAAGCGAAAATACATTTAGTCAAGCTCAGTCGAACTCACAGAATGAAACTGAACGCATTGCATTTTTTCCACAAGACCGTACACTCGTGGCATCGTCTGTCCACCGCTCGTGGCAAAGGCAGTGAAATTAACAATCCAGAAAAGCGCGGTAGCGGTTGCGCTGAGGAGGATAGCACGCTTTTCTATATGAGTATATCTCTATTCGTTTTAACTCTCTGAACGTGTTTTTAATCCAAACATATCATATCTATATGTTTTTGGAATCAGGAACGGACAACGAATAAGATGAAATTGTTTTTAAATCGATATCGAAAATCGAAAAAATGAAAAAAACGTCTGGGGATATCATACCCAGGAACTCTCATGTCAAATTTCATAAAGATCGGTCCAGTAGTTTACTCTGAATCGCTCTACACACACACACTCGCACACACACACACACACACATACACACACACACACACACACACACACACACACACACACACACACACACACACACACACCACGACCCTCGTCTCGATTCCCCCTCTATGTTAAAACATTTAGTCAAAACTTGACTAAATGTAAAAAAATAAAAAAAAAAGAAATACAGCGCATTGCCTGAGCTATTTACAATCCGTTTGTTTTGAGAGAAAAAAAAAGTGTAACGAGAATTATATGACTGCTTCCTTGATCGCAAATAGACAACAACAAGCACTTGATCAAGTTGGGGTTATTCTAGCTGTAACACAGTAGCACTGGACCTTTCTGTTAATCTTTTCACGGGATGATATAGTGCCAAGTTTCAGCAATCTGATAGACTTTTACCTTGGTTTTTGCAAGAGGAAGTTATGCCATTCTGTAGTTGATCAGGTAAAGATAGGTTGCTTTGTCTAACAGGAAGTCGTCCATATTTTGGTGAGTAAAACACACACAATTTCTGGCCTGCGTTTTACAATAGGAAGATTAGATTTGCCATTCTTAGCAATCTGATGGACTTTTACCTTGGTTTTCGCAACAGGAAGATATCCCATTATGTAGTTAATCAAGTAAATATAGGTTGCTATGTCTAACAGGAAGTCGTCCGCATTTTGGTAATAAAACAAACATTTCTAGCCTGCGTTTTACAATAGGAAGACGAGATTTGCCATCCTTCGGGCGAGTGTGAGAGCGGACGAGATAACCCGGTATATTCGATTATGTTGTATTTACACCCCCGGTATAGGGGTGTGTATAGGATTCGGTCGATGTGTTTGTTTGTTTGTGTGTTTGTGTTCGCATATAGATCTCAAGAATGAACGGACCGATCGTCACCAAACTTGGTGAACAGGTTCTATACATTCCTGAGACGGTCCTTACAGACATTGGGACCAGTCAAACACACGGTTAGGGAGTTATTGGTGGATTAAGATTCTACAAGGACTTATAGAGGGACATATTAATGGTCAAAGGGAAATAACCTTCTCAGTTGGTGGCAGTGAGAATGGTAAGGACGGGGGTGTTTTCCTACCTCGGAGGAATTTCTTGGTTTTTTGTTTGTTTGCCGCCCAGCCGACCACGAAGGGCCATATCAGGGCGGTGCTGCTTTGACATTATAACGTGCGCCACACACAAGACAGAAGTCGCAGCACAGGCTTCATGTCTCACCCAGTCACATTATTCTGACACCGGACCAACCAGTCCTAGCACTAACCCCATAATGCCAGACGCCAGGCGGAGCAGCCACTAGATTGCCAATTTTAAAGTCTTAGGTATGACCCGGCCGGGGTTCAAACCCACGACCTCCCGATCACGGGGCGGAATTATGTTGTATGATTATTTATTCATTTATTTATTTATGTTTACAAATACGTGTTTTTAAAGGAATCAAGGATGCTAAAAACATATTCATTCTATCGTTTTTACTTTTGGAAATTTAGAGTTTTTGAATTTAATGGTAAAATGATTAAAAATTAATTCGTCGCAACATTGCAGTGTTCGACTCCTTGCAAGAAATTCAATGGAACTTGTGTAATTTTTTTTAAGAATAGACGACTGAATCGTGGCTGAAAGCAACTTTTTCAATGGAAGTAACTCACCAGTACAATCTTGCACATTTTGCCCCATTGTCGAAGGAAACAAGTTGCATGTTACAGAACTTCTAAGATTAAAGACAACATTTTTGTTTACAGTGTGGTGATAACGTTATATATAGCAGTGATTCCACGCAGCATGTTTGGTTCGGGGAGCACACACTGATTTAGTGATGATAGACCCGAAACTGATGGAGTAACTCGTGAGCAAGCGGGCGTCGATAGAGATAATGAGGAATGAGGATACTTGTTACATAATATACTTGTGATTTTCAGTAACCCTTAAGATTATTTATAGTACGTTTTTATTGACAAATATGATGGGTATTAATTGCCTAGTGTTGCAGTAATAATGGCAATCTCAGTATTATGCAATTTCAGCCACGTGTAAAATAAACAAAAAAATCTTATATCTTATGTAATTGTTACTTTCACCTGCTGTATTACATGAACAAACTTGTACGTATTTCATCAGCTGTTGTTTAAAAAATGTTTAACCCCCCCCCCCCCCCCCCTTCAATTTCTTTAAAATGAAAAAGAAAGAAAGAAACAAACAAGAAAGCTCAGCAATGTCCAATTTTTCTCCCTGCGTCACAGAACAGAATTCAGCAGTTTGAAAACGGTATAAATCACATGAACCCCAATGTCGAAAAGACAAAAAAAGGAAAACAAAAAGTAGTGTTACTGAACATGTCCGTGTCTATTCAGAGGCAGGTCATGACACAGTTACCAGACTAATAGATGACGTCACTAGCCAAGGGCAGTGCTTAAAAAAAAAATTAAAAAAATAAATAAATAAATGAGAAGAAGAAAAGGACCGACCGAGTTTTATCGACAGATAATTATGTCCGATGTGTGTCTTTGCTATGGCGTCAGCGTGTATTGTGCGAGAACTCTTTTTTCAGTGACCTTTCTAGGCTCGCAACATATTGGGATGACGTACGAAGCCTCTGATGTGAGGCTGATTGAATGTAACTACACTATATAGAACTTTGAGATCACAATAAAGAAATAATTATACCGTTATATTGTCTGTCTGTCATCAAATGTTATCAATCACGTAGCTTTTAGCGCACGTGCACTTACTATTTGCTCAATATACTTTCACCAAAGTGCTGTGAAGGGTCATGTACGTTTATATGTCAGGCTCTCTTTTTGGGCTCAAGGTACAGCCGAACCTGCCCTGGCGATGACCTTTTGATAGCGACCACCTGTCCGTTACGACCACCCCAAGGAAACCCCGACGAGGTCCTTTCCTATATGATTCTCCTTTCCATCACGACCACATGTCTATAGATACGGAATACTTTTGGTTGGTCTTTGAGCGGTCGTTATAACCAGGTTTGACGGTATAATGGTTAGTATGCAGTTGTTCCCTTTCACCAGAAGTACAGTACCTATGCGCTATCGCTGTTCCATGTCTACAGTACAGTAGTCATGCGCACTAAGCATACTGCCGAGCAGGGAAGCATCTATGTGTTTCGGAATACATGACAGTTGCCGGTTGCACCTTACTCTTTGTCTCTGTGGGTTTGTCCGTAATACAACCCTAAGACATTATAGACGGTAGCTTCTCTCTCGTGTTTACCATCTTGTAGATCCCTATAGATCAGTCCAATATATTACCTGGGGTGAGAACATCCTTTGACTTGAACACACCGAAAATCTACAAACTGGCTGCTTCCTTTGCAGAAAAGGATTTTTTTTTATTATGATTGCAAAATTGATTTCAAGACTGATAACTATGTGTTCTTCTTCTCGTTTGCTTGTCATGAAGCGTTTGGTACGTGGTGCAGCATTTAGGCCCCGCATGGGTCCTGCACCTCCGCTTTTGGCCATGGACGTTAATCGGGGGTCCCTCCCCTAGATCGACTGCCTGCCAAGGCTGTTGAGCTCGGTCTGCCCACCGATGAGAAGAACACATCGGCCCATCACTTCGTTTAGCCCGCCAGTAGAAGGGGTATACCGGAGTTGTGGCCACTGTTATTCCTAACAGCTTTCTTGGAGCCAGAAGTGAGAGTTGAGTGTTGAGTGAGGACCAGTGTTCCCGTCCATCCCCAAAGGGGGAGCTGCTGCCAGGATTACAAAGGTGCTACCTCTCTTCAGACATCCCATACACCCCATAACTATGTGAATTAGCTAAGCTAATTAAAAATTAAAAAAAAATCCTGCTCTGCACAGGAAGTAGTAGGGCTGTTGATTGTTGGTATGTGTGCAAATGGAGGAATGATCTTGTCCCATGTAAAAAGCCTGGCCAGATCTAAGTTGCATGGTGCTGCTGATCTCTGGACTGTCAAAATGTCCCAACAGCGGAGAAAACACGCTCAGATATCGATGACAGACTCGTCTCCATGTTTTTATTCGGTTTCTTCCGTAGATCACTACGGAAACGCACGAAGAATACCGTTTTGAACCGGTACTTTATCTTTTACCTTCTTTTATATTGTTTTGTTGTTGTTGAACGTTATGTGTGGGACTGTCTTTCCTCTTCCTAACTGATCACTTTCTTTCTTTCTCTGTCATCTCTCCTTTTATTTGCTGACAAAGACCTTGTTTCAAAACCGGTCCATGTTCTTATGTTTGATTGTCCATATTTCTGGTGAGTATATGTTTTTATTTTATTGTTATCTTGTGTTTGAATGTACTTTGTGTTTGGATGTACTCTATGTATTGCATGAACTCAAACCAAGATATATTCCTGTGTAATGCACGTGGTTGAAATAAAATCTTATGTCTTATGTTCTATATAGTTCTTGTCACCTGCAGTCTCTTGTTCTTATTTGGCAACTCCGCATGCTGCGGCAGCTAAAAAGAAAGGCCTGAGGGATATCTGTTTTTAGCATTTGTTATCATTTTCTTCCATATTGTTGTCTGTACTTTTGTCTACATCAACGATGATCACAACAGGAAATTCTTATACGTAGTTTGGTTTACCACTACCGCCTCTAAGTTTGTCGACTTGGGTATACGTATTTTTGTTGTTGCTTTTATACCACATCCGGTACGCTCTCGATGATGTTGATGCTTCATGTCCTTCAGGCGGCCATTTGTGGATACATGACTTGATACTTTTAACATACAGAGGTACGCTCTCATCTCGGTTCGTGTTCTGTAAACATCAACGCGGAGTTTGAAACTAGAAATAGATAATTAAACAAAAATGCCACAACAACTGAACAATGACGTCTGCTAGCATGACTGTCATCGCATATATACATGATCTCTGTGCACTTTAGAGAATATACAGAATCTCCTCTATCTTATACGAATCTGAATGGCAATTGTGCACGTCTAAGCGGCTAGGCCTACAACCCTGCGTGTAATTAAAGTGGGCCTTTAGTTCAAGAATGGAGCGCCTGGTGTTGTGTTCTCTAACCTTTGAGCAGGTGGCTAATCCAACCAAAACTCGAACAATATCATAACATGGTTATTGTTGAACATGTGCACATGCCAGAGTGAGCAAAAGAGTCATTCTTCACTGACAACTGGGGGATCGCGCGGTGACTTTAGTAGATTGAGACTTCATGCACTTTAGAGTTAAAACAAGTAGCATTCTGAAACTGGATCAAGCTGTCATAACAGGAAACTAGTGAGTGATACGCTTTGTGGATATTGTAAAATATATGTAAAAAAGAATTAAATCGGTCTCTTAAATTGCCTTCAACAGTTGAACATCGAACAGTTCCTTTTTTTGTGGACCGCTTGTGTTTTGCTTGTGCTTTGCTTGTGAAGATTTATGATGTTAGTGTGTGTGGGCTTCCCACTAACTTCAAACTGCGAAAACTGCAGGTTACGATCATTGACATACAGTGGTGCCTGCAATGAACGGACACCCTTTGGAAACAGTTAAAATGTCCCTACATTGCAAGAGGGCCTTTCGCGACAGGTGCATTTTTTTCTCCATATAACAAAGGGACAACAGAAGGTGTCCTTTCTTGTGAGGTGTACTGTCATCGCAGGGACCTCCCATCGCAGGTACCCCTGTACCCGCAACACAATGATCAAACCGACAAGTAGGAACACAAAGAAGACTTGTCAAGTATTTGATACAATAAAAAAAAATTCCGCTGCACACAAATAAGTGTCAGTAATGTGACCGGCATCGTTATTTAAAGATCTTTAATCTTAGTCTTCCAACAGCGGCTTTTGTTCCGCGTCACGGGAGTGTAGGCCTACGCCTATTAACAGAACGAACAAGGAAAGTGAAACGCCAGGTCTTGACAGGCTTCTACATGGAATAAGACCATCCCCCTTATTGGACACATACCGAAAATCAACAGCGTGGGTGCTTTCTGTGTAGAGTGGTATCTTTTTTGGAATACATTTGTGACCCTCCACCACGGAATGAGTCGCATGTCACCTTTGCATAAGGTTCATATTTGTATATTTTATATTTTCCTAAAGAGGTTTTTATGCTCTATCCAGTGGTGAAACCCGTTTTAGAAAAGAGCGAAAACTGTTTGAGTTATAGGCCTGTGACTAAGGTGACCCTCACACTGTTACCAGACACTCCTCGGACTTATATTAAGCTATAGCGCAGAACCGTGCGACGTGACATGCGACTCATTTCGTGGTGGAGGGTCACATTTTTCATGGACACTTTTTGAAATCTGTGAAATTAAATCACCAAAAAGTTCTCACCCTGTACAGGAAGCAACCAGGCTGTTGGTTTTTGGTATGTGTCCAAGAAGAGGGATGGCCTTATCTCATATACATATACGCCTATATGTAAAAGCCTGGCCATATCTCAGATAGTGAACCGCGTCGTTTACATGAGGACTGTGCATTGACTAATAACGTTACTGTGCTTCTTGGACGTCTAAAACGAGGCGAACGAGGATAAAGCACTCCGCGTTCCCCAAGCCGCAAACTGCAGCTGGTTGCCGAGACGCCTTCCCACAGATGGCGGGAGACATTTCAACTGACTGAAGCAGTAGTCTCGTGTGACTGATTGACTACGGCTCGGAAGATGTGGGGGTGGGGAAAACAGTTTTTTTCCCCTGCCCGACGGAAGCAAAAATCTGATCAATTCTGAAAGCGAAATGGAGGAAGCTAGTTAAGAGTAGTTTCTTTATGTAGTCTTGCTAAAGGGAAAGGAGGTTAAAAAAAAGTGTGGTAAATTCACTGATTGACACACGGATTGATGTACATTTCCTCTCTGCAAACGCACCATCTTCACAAGCATGCACGTATACACTAGTGCACACACACGCACACGCACACGCGCACACATTGAACGCAGAAACAGACCCCAAAACAGGTGGACTCACCTCAGTTTTACAAGGAAGACTGTTTGCTTTCTGTATAATTATGAAAGCTTTATAGGAGACATGCATGAAACATATTTGCAAGGATTAGGTCTGTATCCGCACAAAGTGGGGGCTTCATCACATTGGTCATTTTGGAGCTTATGGTCTCGTCTAGATCTGTATGATAATGGGGACGACGACTTCAACAATGAGAACGATGTTCATGACGACGACGATGATTATGATAATGAGGACGACAACAAAGACGACGATAATAAAAACGACAACGACGACGACGACAGCAGTGCCCACGAGTACGACGACTAAACCGGATAACAATTCTAGCCTCCCATGTACGTTGACCAGTCAGTAATGACCGTTTGACCGGCTGTTGGTGTCGCTTGGACGGTCAGGACATTTAACGGGCAACCAGAAGAGTTGGCACATGCTACGCATGACTCAACACTGTAATTAGGACTTTTTAGTCAAGTTTTGACTCAATGTTTTAACATAGACGGGGAATCGAGAAGAGGGTCATGATGTGTGTATGTATGTGTACACACACACTCACGCACGCACGAACGCACTCACGTACGCACGCACGCACGCACACGCATACACACACGCGCTTTTTTCTTCTTCTCAGATTTGGCATTTTACAACAGTCATCTTCGCAACCCTTTCCACGAATAACGATTAATCCCAGTTAAAAAAACAAAAACCAAAGAACTGATCAAATGAGCTGGTAGGATCTTGTTCAGTTTTGTTTGTATAGCTTTAGTTCTGTTTGCAATCAGCTTCCATTTGCTGTTTAACCATCGCCGTTTATGTGTGCTTTGCTGGACTTGTTTTCACTGTTTTTCTATTTGTTTTTGTTAGTGTTTTTGGTGGAGAGTGCGTCAAAAAACCTGACATTCACTCGACAAATAGTGTTCGTTATTGATCTGCTTGTCCTTGATGTATTCTGTTTTATTTACCTGTTTACTTATTTTGCTTGTTTCTTGATATGAGAAATGTAAGTATATAAAGTGTTACGATATATGGCAAACAAGATTCAGCCAAACAAAGTCAGAAATCAACAAACAGACAACGAACAAAACAACCATCTGAAAAATCAACAAACAAAAAGCACCAACAAAACAAAAAACAAAACAAAAGTTATATTTCGCTTCTTGCCTGACACTTCCTTCAAACCCTGAGGGGACATTGGAATGACGCGGGTTGCCTAAAAACTGGGTCAAATGTCCGCGCGCTAAGTGAGCGCGTGTTTCACGTGCTCTCGGATAGGCCGGGTTGACGTCACAGAACACAGAGAGTGGTGTCTGGGACTCAGGGGATGTTGGAAAAGATCAATAGCTATGGCCGCCTGTCACGCTCATTTAGTGTTAGGAGCCATAGGCACAAACATAGGCATATGATATGATATGATATCAGATTTGTTGTGGCGATTTAGTTTTTTCCCCTGTGTGTGTGTGTGTGTGTGTGTGTGTGTGTGTGTGTGTATGTGTGTGTGTGTGCGTGTGTGTGTGCGCGCGCGCGGGTGTGTGTGTATGTGTGTGTGTGTGTGTGGCCACACATCTTCTCGTTTCCTGGTCTACCTGCCAGAACATTTACTCAAAACTTGATAAAATGTAAACAGTTCTTCGAATGTCTCCATGCATCTAATCTTGATGTCGACGGCTCAACGGATTATTGAGCGAATTTTCTTTTTTGATGTTGACTTTCTCATTACTTTGTGCATGTCCGTCCACGACAAAGACCGTTAGATCGACCTGCCAGTCAATGTTTTGCTTTACCTTTAATCAAAAAGTCCAAATAATTAACATATCATTTTAGGTTTTTTATTCATCAAATAGCTTGTTCCTTTTTTTCTGGCGCCTGCGTTTGATTTTAAGCCGAGTCTACTGGCATCTCTGTCACTATTCATAATTTTTGCTTCCAGCGCGCGCGCGAAATTCCTGAGGTCAATAAACTGACATTTTTTCACTTCGCGTGGAGTTGCAAAACACCAGTGAATGACGTCACGCGCGCGGCGTTCGATTAAAATGGCGGCAAGACAAACAACAACATGAAAAACGAGGAGCAAAACAAAGCTAGATCAGCAGAAAAATTAAGTTCATCGACGTGGTAAACATCAAGATTATGAAAGATACAAATGTATATTTATTAGATATCGTCTTCCGAGTTTTGCTGGGCTTTTTAGTTTATTTGTTTTGTTCTTCGATAAACATGAAAAGTACGAATGCACCAGATCCAGACAAATTCGAATTTATAAGAAATATGGTCTTGTGAGCACTGTTTGAACATCTCTTTTAGCTTACGTGTTTTGGCCTTTGTTATGTATTATATAAAAGGAAATGAATAACATAGCAGCCCTGAAAGTCCAAACTATTGTGCACTAGTCAAAAGCTAGTGATTCTGAAAATCGACCAGCCATGCAGAGAGCAAACTTTACTAGCCAAACCAACAATTTGTTTCAGCAACTTTACTCGCATTTTGCGAGTAGGCCTAGATGAACATATCTTCTCGCCAGTTACATGTTTGTACTCGCCAGGGCGAGTTAAATGCTCGCCACTTGCAGGGCTGCATCGCATCTTTCGAATATTGTTTTTAATGTGTGCTTTTAGGGCTGCATAGCATCTTTCTAATTTGTTTTTAATTTGTATGTCCTTGTTTCAAACCATGCTCAAAAAGCTTTTAATGCCTGGTCACACCCGCATATAATAAGAAACGATGAAAGACAATTGGGTGATCTTATCAGCAGCTGCATCTTTTTACATTTAGTCAAGTTTTGACTAAATGTTTTAACGTAGATGGGGAATCGAGACGAGGGTCGTGGTGTATGTGTGTTGTGTGTGTGTGTGTGTGTGTGTGTGTCTGTCTGTGCGTGTGTGTGTGTAGAGCGATTCAGACTAAACTACTGGACCGATCTTTATGAAATTTTACATGAGAGTTCCTGGGAATGATATCCCCGGACTTTTGTTATTTTTTTCGATAAATGTCTTTGATGACGTCATATCCGGCTTTTTGTAAAAGTTGAGGCGGCACTGTCACACCCTTATTTTTCAATAAAATTGATTGAAATTTTGGCCAAGCAATCTTCGACGAAGGCCGGACTTCGGTATTGCATTTCAGCTTGGTGGCTTAAAAATTAATTAATGACTTTGGTCATTAAAAATCTGAAAATTGTTAAAAACAATTTGTTTTCATAAAACGATCCAAATTTACGTTCATCTTATTCTTTATCATTTCCTGATTCCAAAACATATAAATATGTTATATTTGGATTAAAAACAAGCTCTGAAAATTTAAAAATATAAAAATTATGATCAAAATTAAATTTTCGAAATCAATTTAAAAACACTTTTATCTTATTCCTTGTCCGTTCCTGATTCCAAAAACATAGATATGATATGTTTGGATTAAAAACACGCTCAGAAAGTTAAAACGAAGAGAGGTACAGTAAAGCGTGCTATGAAGCACAACGCCAAACAGGCTCGTCACTTTCACTGCCTTTTGCACTAGCGGCGGACTACGTTCAGTTTCATTCTGTGAGTTCCACAGCTTGACTAAATGTAGTAATTTCGCCTTACGCGACTTGTTTCCCTTTGCCTTTAGATTTTATTTACAGACCACATTGATCAACGGTACCTAAGCTTGGTTGGTACCTGTAAAAACGACCCCCCCCCCTCCCCCAACCCCTCCACCACAGTCCTGTCAAGACTTTTTCACTGGCTAAGGATATACGACATCAACTAAAGAAAACCAAGACGTGAATTGTTGACCCTCTCTTTCAAAGTTAAAATAAAAGTTAAAAGCGAAACTTACTTCAGGAAAGTCACGTAAAAACAAAAAAAATCACTTCTTCTGCATGTCTCACGATGAAATGACCCACACAATTAAAGAACAAAAGTTGTCTCGGTGACTTCGTCATAACAGTAGTATAAATACTCGTAAGGTCACCGCCAGGCTGTGCATTAAGGCCAAAAAAAAAATAGGTCTGTTTACGGTAACATAGGCCAAAAAAATAGGGTCGGTAGGTCGGGATTGTTTTTTTTTTTTTTTTTTTTTTTTTTTCCCAAAAAACCATATTTTTACGTTATTTTGCCAAAAAAAAACAGATTTTTTTTTTCTTTTTTTCCAAATGCCAAAAAAAAGTCTAGGGTCGCGCGAAAAAACTAGGGTCGGTCGGGTTACCGTAAACAGACCTATTTTTTTTTTTGGCCTAATCGGTATCGTACATAAGAGCACCCTCCCATGTAGGTACACCCCACAAATCAGCACCATGCTTGCTCCCAGTGAAGATCGGGAATGTTTTGCAGCAAGAGTTTCGCAAATTTCCCAATCCTGTCTGCCATAGGTTCTATAGATTTAGAACTGTCTTTTACGAAAAGGTCGTTGACAAATGCTATAGGTTCTATGAATTTAGAACAGTCTTTGACGATAAGAAAATTAACACAACAACAACAACAACAACAACAACAACAACAACAACAACAACAAACGTGTATAGTCCAGTGCAAAAGAAAGAAACAATCCAAAAGTCAGAGCCCCATGGTACCGGATGACTTGGAGAATTTCTTCCACTCCACCGCCTTCAAAAGGTGGCACCGTCCGGTAAGTGAACTCTCTGACCCAATTCGTACGACATTCTCTCGCTGTCAACCCTCACCCACGGAGTCACCGAGGACACAAGAGGTCCGCTAAAAAGCGCCACACGAAATGATTGGAAGCCAATCACAGTCAATGCATTGATGACGTCAGTGCTGACCTTTTCCACCGAGTCGCCGTGTCATTTCAATCAGGGGACTGAAATCTGGGTGCAGGCTAGGGCACTCTTTTGTCAATAAGGCTTGAATTTTTGAAGATTGTCGTCTGCTTCGATTTCCGTGGGCTGGCCTTTCACGATTGAGAGTCGGTGATTAAAAAAGAAAAATGGAGTTCAATAGGAAAATTGAAGAAGGAGAATGACGAAGCAAGAGTGAGAAAAAAAACCGAAGAGGAGGAATAGGTTAATAAAAAGGAGGGAGGAAAAAGCACCTTGCAAGGCCCACACGACTTTCACCGGCGACTGTGAAAAAAAATGTCAAAGGTAGAAAAAGCTTTATTTTCAGAGCGTTATGTCATGCAATCGATTTCGGAGAAAAAAAATCCCTTTTTTTGCGATCTACGCCCCTTTCCCATCACCATCTGAGATGTGGCCAGGCTTTTTACACGGCATGAGAGCATCCCTCCACTTGGACACACACACAAAATCAAACATTTCTTTCTGTGCACAATCCGAATTGTTGGGTAAACGGATTTCACAGGTTCATTGACACTATATAACGTGTGTTTCAGTAATGAAGTCATCAACACTCCCACTCTACACAGTTTGTTTGTTTGTTTGCTTAACGCCCAGCCGACCACGAAGGGCCATATCAGGGCGGTGCTGCTTTGACATATATAACGTGCGCCACACACAAGACAGAAGTCGCCGCACAGGCTTCATGTCTCACCCAGTCACATTATTCTGACACCGGACCAACAAGTCCTAGCACTAAACCCCATAATGCCAGACGCCAGGCGGAGCAGCCACTAGATTGCCAATCAAGTTTTAGTATGTGTCCAAGTTGAGGGATGGTTATATCTAGCCTGGCCAGATCACAGATAGTGAGCTGATACGATCTCATGGGAAGAACCGTGCCTTTCACACCTATCTATCTGGCTGCTGCGTGACAATTTCTTGTTAATTATTCTGACCTGAGGCATACGTACGTGTGTGGAGACACTAAGCATTTGTTACCGGCTCCAATAACATGACATCATACAACTTGATGACCATACTCACATACAACCATTTTGCACGTGCTACTGGTTACGGCATTTACAGGTCATTTAAGAGAGGACGAATAGAGTCACGTGTTGATCACTTTCCGACATAAGCACAGTGATCTCGTTAGTGGCAGCACGCACGTACGATTACACACTCACACACACACACACACACACACACACACACACACACACACACACACACACACACACACACACACACACACATATATAATAGGCTGTCTGTGAAGGGATACTTATTTCTCTCTCTTTCTCTGCTAAGAGATTTTAACGAATCTCCGAAGAAATTAGTCTCTGCTGACTTTCAATTGTTTCTTTCACAATTTCTGATGTTTTATATATATAAGGCTCCTCAGTAATATGGACCGGCTCCTAATATGGACCACCTCCTGTTCTGACAAACTAACGGCGCTAGAGCGCTCAAAACAATTTCATTCGCTTTATTCACCCTCTCTGGATAAGTTGCACATGTCAAAACAGTAGCAGACACACAAACATCAAAACCGTTAGGCTTTTTCGCTTTTTTTCACTTTTGGCAGCGTTCACTCTAAATTTGCCGCCTAAAACGGACTCGTTTCTGTCCACAGCCAAAGCTTTCATAACACAAACATGGCTATATAATTATGACACCTAAGACAGTATTTGTTACATTTTAACAGTGTGTACCCCGAGTTTCTACTGCAAACAAAAAATAATAGCACAACCTCAAAGTATGTGTGAGTCCCCTAATATGGACCACCTTCAACAAATCGAAGAAAATAAAAACTAAAGGCAATTTTAATTAATTCATTAAGAAGCTTGCTGAAAATAACCTATAACTAGCCCTCGAGATTTCCAAAAAAAATAACAAATAGTCTTTTTTTTGTGGAAGTTGATAATTTCACTTATTTTCACTCTGTTTTTGATAAGCTTCTTCAGTTTCCTGGTGTGCTTCAAATAATGCTCTCATCAACCCAAAACAGCTAAATCTAAAGCATATTTGAATTAGTCTGACTTGCACACTAAGTTGTATCATGTTATTTTGAAGTATAGGGGGCTTTTTACAGTGATTCGTGAAGGCCGCTTCACTGGTCCATATTGGGCGCCCAGGCTCCTAAAATGGACCATTTGTAATTTTTTTTCTGTATTTAATTTTTGCTGAAAGTTTATCAAAGCTATGTCACTCTAATTAGGCCTATTACGGTTAAACTAAGAGAGAAGGACTACCAACCAAAAAAATGAAACTTCTTCGCAAGAAAACAAGCTTATTATCAGCAATAAACAAAAAGTGGTCCATATTCGGGGCCCTTCCCCTATCCACACACACGCACGTACGTACGTACGCACGCACGCACGCACGCACGCACGCACGCACGCACGCACGCACGCACGCACGCACACACGCACACACACACACACACACACACACACACTGTCTCTCTCTCTCTCTCTCTCTCTCTCTCTCTCTCTCTCTCTCTCTCTCTCTCTTACTCACTCCCATCCCACTCTCAGTCACCCAACCCCATTCTGAGAACCCAACATTTTGACGTGGTGACC
>NC_090249.1:35443961-35503961 GCF_037325665.1 Littorina saxatilis
AAAAAGAAGTAAAATAAGAATAATGTCAGACAGAGATGGAGAAAGCAGACGAAGAAATAAAAGGCACAGTCCTTTTCGTGTTTTTATATTTAGTCAAGTTTTGACTAAATATTTTAACATCGAGGGGGAATCGAAACGAGGGTCGTGGTGTATGTGCGTGTGTGTGTGTGTGTGTGTGTCTGTGTGTGTGTGTGTAGAGCGATTCAGACTAAACTACTGGACCGATCTTTATGAAATTTGACATGAGAGTTCCTGGGTATGAAATCCCCGAACGTTTTTTTCATTTTTTTTGATAAATGTCTTTGATGACGTCATATCCGGCTTTTCGTGAAAGTTGAGGCGGCACTGTCACGCCCTCATTTTTCAACCAAATTGGTTGAAATTTTGGTCAAGTAATCTTCGACGAAGCCCGGACTTCGGTATTGCATTTCAGCTTGGTGGCTTAAAAATTAATTAATGACTTTGGTCATTAAAAATCTGAAAATTGTAAAAAAAAATAAAAATTTATAAAACGATCCAAATTTACGTTTATCTTATTCTCCATCATTTACTGATTCCAAAAACATATAAATATGTTATATTCGGATTAAAAACAAGCTCTGAAAATTAAATATATAAAAATTATTATCAAAATTATTTTTTCGAAATCAATTTAAAAACACTTTCATCTTATTCCTTGTCGGTTCCTGATTCCAAAAACATATAGATATGATATGTTTGGATTAAAAACACGCTCACAAAGTTAAAACAAAGAGAGGTACAGAAAAGCGTGCTATCCTTCTTAGCGCAACTACTACCCCGCTCTTCTTGTCACTTTCACTGCCTTTGCCATGAGCGGTGGACTGACGATGCTACGAGTATACGGTCTTGCTGAAAAATGGCATTGCGTTCAGTTTCATTCTGTGAGTTCGACAGCTACTTGACTAAATATTGTATTTTCGCCTTACGCGACTTGTTTGTTTGTTTGTTCGTTCATGGGCTGAAACTCCCACGGCTTTTACGTGTATGACCGTTTTTACCCCGCCATTTAGGCAGCCATACGCCGCTTTCGGAGGAAGCATGCTGGGTATGTTCGTGTTTCTATAACCCACCGAACTCTGACATGGATTACAGGATCTTTTTCGTGCGCACTTGGTCTTGTGCTTGCGTGTACACACGGGGGTGTTCGGACACCGAGGAGAGTCTGCACACAAAGTTGACTCTGAGAAATAAATCTCTCGCCGAACGTGGGGACGAACTCACGCTGACAGCGGCCAACTGGATACAAATCCAGCGCGCTACCGACTGAGCTACATCCCCACCCCCTTCTCGTGTAACCAGTTCGACTCAATGTCTCAGACCTGTTCAAGTGGAATAAGACTATAACATATATATCCTTAAACAAAAGTGGACACATGCAGTAACCAGGTAAGATTTTTCTTTTTCAATATTTTGGCAAACTGCTTTCTTCAGGATGTTATATATTATATCCTTCCACTTGGACACACACCAACAATCAAGACCGCAACACGGTGGCCCAGTGGTAAGGCGTCCGCCCAGTGAGCGGGAGGTCGTGGGTTCGAACCCCGGCCGGGTCATACCTAAGACTTTAAAATTGGCAATCTAGTGGCTGCTCCGCCTGGCGTCTGGCATTATGGGGTTAGTGCTAGGACTGGTTGGTCCGGTGTCAGAATAATGTGACTGGGTGAGACATGAAGCCTGTGCTGCGACTTCTGTCTTGTGTGTGGCGCACGTTAAATGTCAAAGCAGCACCGCCCTGATATCACCCTTCGTGGTGGACTGGGCGTTAAGCAAACAAACAAACAAATCAACAATCAACAATCTAGATGCTCTCTTTACAGAGTGGAAATGTTTGACTTAATTGATTTCTTAACTGACACTAAAGACAACGTGTGAAATTAATTCCTCTACAATTTTCTCATTGTGCACAGGAGGCAGTCTGTAGCCGTTGATTTGTGGTATATGTCCAAGTGGAAGAATGTTCTTATCGCAGTCAAAAGCCTTGGCAGATCTCTGAGACGGTAAGCTGAATCGTGTTTCACTGGAAGGACTGTGCCACGGAAGCAAAATCCCCCCGGAGGCTCCTGTACTCGACTAACGGGTAATCAAACTCGGAAGATTTTATCGATCGGCCTTTCAATCACCCATCGTCTGCATGCATGGGTCTCCGCTGGAAAGGGCCACACTTGCTTTCTTCAGCTGCTATTTGATGGTTTTCTTTTGTTTTGTGTGTGTGTGTGTGTGTGTGTGTGTGTGTGTGTGTGTGTGTGAGTGTGTGTGAGTGTGTGTGTGTGTGTTTGTGTGTGTGTGTGTGTGTGTGTCTGTGTGTGTGTTAGTGTGTGTGTGTTTGTGTTTGTGTGCGTGTGCGTGTGTGTGTGTGTGTGTGCGTGTGTGTGTGGTCGCTGTCCTGAAATGTTCTGTCCTTTTTTGTTTGTTTTGCTGCAAGTCAACCACAGAACAAACCGCCCCAGGGGCGGGGAAATTGCTCAGTCGGTAGCGGCGCTAGCTTCAAAACCAGTTCTCGCTATTGGCGTGGGTTTAATCCCCAGGTTCGGCGAGTCAACTTGTGCAGACTCTCCTCGGTGTCCCAACACCCCCGTGTGCACGAATGCGCACGACAAAGAACTCAAGTTCACAGCGAGAGCTTGGACATATGAATACACGCATGCAGGACAAGATGGTTAGCGCCGTACTCTGTGGCAGCTCGCTTTCCCCAGTGAGAAAGCAGCCCGAATTTCCACGAGGGTAACATCACAGGACTAAATGAAATCTTAACCTTACCAAGAGGCAAAGACCCTAATCTCGAATCGCTGGACGTCAACCTTCGAAGCCAAGACACGACTACCAGGGCTAAGATGCACGAGACAGGTACCAACCCGGCGGGAGGCAGCCGCGGTGTTGAAATGGTTGACATTGAGATTTGTCGTAATTTCAACGAATCAGGTTCCGCGGTTTGTCCTCACCCTTTTGGGTGGCACCCACTTTCGCTTCGTGCACCTTAGCCCAGCTCACCTACGACCCTATCTTTCATATCAGTCGTGCAGAGCAAACAGCCGTCTTCCTTCTTCATACATGACACTGGTTTGAAGGCACACCTGAAGAGTTGTGGCGTCTCACCCCCGTCTCTGTGCCACTGTGGTGGGGAGGATCGGACTCCTCAGCACGTTTTGCCTTCAGATTTCCCCTCTGTGTTGCCAGTGATCGACCTGGCCAGAGAGCGCTTCTCCACAGACGAACCGGTTGAAGATCTGCGCTGAGCTTACCAATTCGATTATAACATTAGCAGACCTCAGACTATGAGAGACACAACCGCCGAACGAGGAAGAAGAAGCTGCAGCAGCCCGTTTACATGGTAGTCTGCAATTGCCCATGCAGTTGCAACAACAACAACAATAACAACAACAACAACAACAACAACCACCACCACCACCACCACCACCACCACCACTACCACCACCACCAGCACCACCAGTAACATCACCAAAGTTTACACAGCCTTAGATTACACAGACCCATTTTCTTAGGTGACTGAGCCTACTTTCCACGGGTCTTCTGGAGTGCCCTGCACGCGGACAGCATCGCTTTTGTGTGGACACAAGTACTGGCTGCAAGGAATCTTGACCTCTCGCTCAATTGACACACTTACACTTTCCGCCGGGTACATCTTTGGTGCTTGCCTTGGAACGGGAAGAGAGTAGTAAACACGCGACTCAAGATAACACCTCGACGGAATGACAGCATCGTTACACCCCCGGTATAGGGGTGTGTATAGGTTTCACTGGATGTGTTTGTTTGTTTTTACACCCCCGGTATAGGGGTGTGTATAGGTTTCGGTCGATGTGTTTGTTTGTTTGTTTGTGTGTTTGTGTGTTTGTGTGTTTGTGTTCGCATATAGATCTCAAGAATGAACGGACCGATCGTCACCAAACTTGGTGAAAAGGTTCTATACATTCCTGAGACGGTCCTTACAAAAATTGGGACCAGTCAAACACACGGTTAGGGAGTTATTGGTGGATTAAGATTCTACAAGGACTTATAGAGAAACATATTCATGGTCAAAGGGAAATAACCTTCTCAGTTGGTGGCAGTGAGAATGGGTGCAGTGAGAATGGTTATTTCCCTTTGACCAACGGGGGTGTTTTTCCTACCTCGAAGGAATTTCTTGTTGTTTGGGTGTGTGTTTGTGTTCGCATATAGATCTCAAGAATGAACGGACCGATCGTCACTAAACTTGGTGAAAAGGTTCTATACATTCCTGAGACGGTCCTTACAAAAATTGGGACCAGTCAAACACACGGTTAGGGAGTTATTGGTGGATTAAGATTAAGAGTGACTTATTAATGGTCAAAGGGAAATAACCTTCTCAGTTGGTGGCAGTGAGAATGGTTATTTCCTACCTCGACGTACCCTTTCGCAATGGACCCTGTGTTTACATTCTGACTTCTGACTTTTGACTTTTGACTTTTGACTTTTGACTTTTGACTTTTGACTTTTGACTTCTGACTTCTGACTTTTGACTTTTGACTTCTGACTTCTGACTTCTGACTTCTGACTTTCTCTCTGTCTCTCTGTAAGGACGGGGGTGTTTTTCCTACCTCGGAGGAATTTCTTGTTATTACTAGCTTTCTTTCTTTTAGACGGGCGCAGTGGCGTGGTGGTAAGACGTCGGCCACCTAATCGGGAAGTCGTGAGTTCGAATCCCGGTCGCTGCCGCCTGGTGGGTTAAGAGTGGAGATTTTTCCGATCTCCCAGGTCAACTTATGTGCAGACCTGCTAGTGACTTAACCCCCTTCGTGTGTACACGCAAGCACAAGACCAAGTGCGCACGGAAAAGATCCTGTAATCCATGTCAGAGTTCGGTGGGTTATAGAGACACGAACATACACAGCATGCCTCCCCCGAAATCGGCGTATGCTGCCTGAATGGCGGGGTAAAAACGGTCATACACGTAAAAATCCACTCGTGCTAAAAACATGAGTGAACGTGGGAGTCTAGCCCATGAACAAAGAAGAAGAAGAAGAAGAAGAAGAAGAAGAAGAAGAAGAAGAAGAAGAAGAAGAAGAAGAAGAAGAAGAAGAAGAAGAAAACTAGTTTTCTTTTAACGTGCAATAACTCACAACCTACCTCAAACTGACGGATACTGTTGACCTGTAAAATTGTAAATTGTTTTTCCTCCAAAACACCAGTAACATATTGCGGAATTATGGAGAACTGGTCATGCTGTAACGATGGAAACCTTCCAATTTTCAGACATTTTCAAAGTAAGAATTTTGAGTCGCAAATGTTGCAAAGAAGAGATTCTCCGTTCACAGAGGTCCTGTAATGGACAGACGTTCATTTTGAATCGAAGTTTGCGCTAGCTTCAAATCCCGTTTTCCTGACTCATTTATATCACTTCAAATCAAAGTAATTGGAATATGCATATAATATAATAATTTCTGAGTCGATCACGTCGTGTCTTATCTGACCGTTTGGGCGAAGTGTCTGGCGAATTTGACTAATTTGAAGAATCTCGGGAATCCACTGTTCCTTAATGTAAACGCATACGGCACGATTTGTTCAAAAATGCACCACAAGATTAGTAATTAATCAAATCAAAGTGAGTGAATCTATCGGGTGTCCGAGACAGAAAGTAGTCCAGAAGTGTTGCCTGGCGGAAGGACAGGGGCGCCATATATGACGCGGCCCCTAATAAGGAAGTAACTCAGCAGAAGTAACCTGCAAAATAATGATATTTTGACCTATTTTACGGCATTGAAATACACTTTTAAAACACTTTCTTTTGCAGAGTGAAGGCTGACGAGTGTTTCTTTAAAGGCAAGACATGTTTGCGGCTAGCCGCGCGCTCGCGGCGTTAGGAAGCGAGAGTGTATATTAAACGGTTTGATGGCTAGCTACGCAAGAATTAAACACCATTGGTTGATACCGAAAAGGTCGTCTAAACTGGTCGGTAAACAGCCATGGACAGCCAATCGGATTGGCAGCTGCGCGGCCTCCATTTTTTTTCGCTTAGCGAGCATCTCCAAGTCATGCTCCCATTCGCTTGCCAAATCCTAGCGTTCCTCGCCGAAAGAATTGCCCAAGAAACAATACTTCCTCGCCCCACTCACCAATTCTGGCGTTAAAGAAACGGGGGACAGTTGTGCTGCGCTGTAGCATTATTTGTAACGCGTAATCTTATGATATACGTTTGGAAGCGACCTGAGGGCCTTTTTCCTTATGTATTATTCCTTTAACTTTCCTTCGCCGATAATACTTTAAGACAATTGAGGTCGGGTATTTGGTGGTAGCAACACCTTGCATAAGGGAATTGATGTGGGTGATTTGCGCGAAGAAGCAGTGGCAAGAATTTCCGAGGAATCACCAAACTTAGACCGACCCTGTGTCGGCACATTTATATCTCTCGAACATCAATGCTTAAAGGCAAAGTCCTTACTTCGTCAACGATTTTGGCTCGGCATCTCAGTTCTGACCATACTTTTACATTGAATACGAACATCTCTCCACTGGGACACATACCAAATATCAACAGTCTGGATGCTCTTTGATGAAGCATTTTCTTTTTGGACACTGTTGTTAAAAAAAAAAATCATATCACAGAAATCTCACTTTGCTAAAGAAGCAGTCATGGTGTGGAATTTTGATATGTGACTAAGTGGAGGGATGGTCTTAACCCATGTAAAAGTCTGGCCACATCTGATATGGTGAGCCGAATTGTTTTCTCGGGAAGGATTGTTCATTTAATCTGCTCCTCGGAAGATGGATCAATCGTGAGAGCGTCAACCAAGCTTCAACTTTGAGTCGACACATTTATATCGCTCCAACATCTACGCATTCGCTCTTCGGAGACATCTATCGTGGTGAATAAAACTGACAACGCAACGCCCGCGCTCTCAGTCTCTGTGTATTATTCACGCCATGGTTTATGGCACTGTTTCCCCATAGATCTACCCAGGGGAGTTGGGCACAGCGGTCAACGACTATGGCTCGCCAGCCAACGCCCCGTTATTTATTGTTGAGTGTACGTACTGCACGCAGCGCTTTGGCGATAAGTCATGACAAGATAAGCATGGATAAAAAGCACTGCGCCAGTTGCTTGTAGTGGGTCAGATTGTGTTGGGAAGAAAGTATGATCAATTTCAGCGGTAGGAATATTCGTCACAGTAAAACTCACAGAACAATAGTTTAGCATCAGATTTTTGTTTATTTACCTCCTGTGGACTACAGTGCTTGGTCGATAAGTCAATGATAAATAGCAAGACAGCGTAGAACCAAAGACAGGAAATCTGTGGTGCTTCTGATATTTTTGATTTTTTTTCAAGTGTGGTTATTTTAGACGCAACGCTTTCCGTTGCAGCGAAACTCGGTGAACACTACTCGTGCATTTGAATTCACGGGTTGTGCTTTGCGCATTCAGTACTTCATTGATTTGTCGATTACAGAAACCATGGCTGAAAAGTACTACCGCGGAGAGGCTTAGCTACAATATTAATGGTGCTTTTCATTTTCTATATAGAAATTGTTGTTATTTTTCGATTGACATATACATCTCTTACAGCAAAACTCAGTGAATAGTTCCTGCAGTGGCACATCAGATTTTGCGCATGTGTTTTGTGGTTTATCGATAAGACAAGAAATGGATTAAAAAAAAAGCAAGACAACGGAGCCCCTTACATAGAAGACAGTGCAACAGAGGAAATCTCCTTTAACAGCATAACTATGTAAGCAGCTGATGAGTTTGTTTGAATTTTTGTTTTGTTTTTACTGAAGAAAGTTTTGTCATTTCCAGCTGGAGAAACAAAAAGCTACAGCAGTGATATAGGAGATACACTTTCCGGAGTTGTTGTCTCCATACACGACATAGGGCAAGTATGATTCTTTTCCTTTGGTTGTTGTTGTCGTCGTATTCCTGCCATCTTGGACGGGGCAACGCTCACAAATGGAGGTAAGTGTTTATCTGTGCATCCTTATTATTTGTATGCTTTGTATCTTGTTTTTTTCACTGTATAGATCGATGAATGTTATTTTTTTCTTGAATCAAACGTTCTATAAACTTAATGTTGTTTTTAAAACAAAATTCTTCTTCTGTTGTTGCCGTTCGGTTTTCATACACTTCTCCTTTGACGAAAGCAATGTACAATACAGGGGTTCAGCACACCCACACACACACACACATACACACACACACACGCACACACACACACGTACACACACACACGTACACACACACACACACACACACACACACACACACACACACATACACACACACACACACTCACTCACACACACACACACAAACACATACAGAAAAGTATAGGTATCCAGAAAAGAAGCCACACAATGCACAGGTTCACAAATCAGTAGAGGAAGATGTTTTTACACGTATGTCATGAGTACATTTTCCGCAATGACAGCTGCTGTGTGGAAACATTGGCACTGCTCGTTGTCTTTCGTGGAGCACTTTTTTCTCCATGGGAATCAGAACAGGTGTCACAAATTGTTTTGCAATCTTCGTTCCCGAAAGGATATATATCTATAGATACATGGCTATGTTACGAATTTTCCACGTGGATGGAATGTCTTGGTTTTTTTTGTTCAGCACTGCTCTCTGGCGCCACGTTGCTAAAACCATTCTGTCTTGGATGATTAAACTAGAAATGCAGGTAGAATCTCTTTTGAAGTTTTAAAACTAATAACAACAAAAAGAAGACCTCCCCAAAAAAAGACAAGACAAAAAAAGACTCACAATCGTTGATCATCAAGTGCGAAATGTTATGGGGTGAATTTCGCTGAAAGGCAAAGTCCTTCCGGTGAAAAAAGTTTGGCTCACTTTCTCAGATCTGCACAAGCTTTAACACGGTGAGAGACCATCTCTCCACTTGGACTATTACCAAAAATCATCACCCTGACTGTTTCCACAACAGAGTAGGTATATGTTGATGAATTAATTTTGTAGATTGTCGCTAGTGTCAGTTAAGAAATTAATTCATCCAACGTACCATTCCCATTTTGCACACAAAACCCACCTACGTTGATTTTGGAATGCGTAAGGATAGTCTTATGTAAGAGCATGGGCCGGGCAGATGTACGACGGTGGGGCGAATCGTGTACACGGGACAGTCTAACGTGTCCTGTGCAGTGTACGATTTTTGTTGTTGTAATGAATGCATTAAAATCATTTCTTGTTAGACACTGCAGGCAATTTGTAACATTAATTCAAAAGAAATTCTCACAGGAAGAAGTGAGAATTTTCATTCTTGGCATGCGTCAAAGTGGAAGGATGTGCATTTCACATTAAAAGCTTAGATAGTAAGTCCAATTGTTTTCACAGAAAGGGCCATGCCTAAAAAGACTGATAAGTCCAAGTACGATGAATGGCTTGTACTGTCATTTATGAAACGTTATATGTGTCAACCCGTCTTGCTTTTATTAATTTGTAATTTTTGAAAGTGAATAGTCCATCGGTTTTGGATGTTTATTGTTAAATCTGATGTTACTGGTTCTGTATGCGTGATTTTGCTGTTAAATAAAATGCACATAAATACAGTGTGATCTTGCATGAGCCTTTCGTCGCGAGAAAATTCAACCAACGTGACAATTCATAATTGCGCACTTTTTGTGGACATTTCCCCTGTTTCTATATATAGCCAGACGGAGACCATGACTAAATAATTATATTCAGACTAAAGATGTTTTGTGAGTCATATGGACAATGTTCGCAGTCGGACCCGTCGACCTTTGCCACTGTGCACGTTTTAAAGTCAATTGCGACGTTTGGTGACAGTGATTCAGACAATTTGAAATGTTCACCACTGAAGTTAGTGGGCACAAGATAATTTAGTCGTAGCTTTGTGTGCTTGCAACTTAACTGAATGTTTAATCACACTTTTAGCGACGTGTTCCCTCTTTAGTTAACATCGTTTTCGCTATACTATGTCAATCCTTCCCTGTCAGACGTTTCTCCGAATTACTAGATATTTTATATATTTTATAAATTGACATTAAGAGTAACATTATTAGTTCCTTTTCGACTGCAGACACATCGTCGTATGAGTTAATTAATTCAATATCATCTATATAATTTACATCGTTTTGTTTTCAAGTGAAAAAGTGATACAAGTCTTACATTTACAGAACAAGCAATATTTGAAGCAGAGAGATCTAGATGGAACGATGACACATGGGCACCGTATGCAATTAATCATTTTGAGCTGAGCTCCTTTATCTATATATTGACTGCAGGAAATAATAATAGCCATTAACAGTCTGTCACAGGTAAAGAGTATGCTATTTTAGGATAAAATCCTGAATATTACTTTCGTCTCTGTCACACAGATAGGGACGAAACTTTGACATTAGATCACTGCATGCAATGAATAATTCTGAATTTGTGTTCCTTAAACAATACATATTGAAAGAAACAGTCACAAGTCTGTAAAAGTAACATTTTGCGATAACGTTATTTCGGGGTAACATTGTAAATATTACGTTCGTCTCTGTCATTGTATCTTTTACCTGGCTTGGTGCGTGGACCGGTTTTGAGATAAGACACTTCTTGCAGGACAGCTTGGGACGGATATAACTATTAATCGGCCATTTGCATATTTTGTGCTAGTGTCACACTCCCTTTTAAAACGGAAGAAAATGTAGTTATGGCCAATAAATAAATTAATAAATAAATAAATAAATACATGGATAAACAGATAAATAACACACACGCACGCACACTCACACACATACTAACTCACACTCACACTCACACACACACACACACACACACACACACACACACACACACACACACACACTCACACACACGTACGCACGCACGCACGCACGCTCGCACGCACGCACGCACGTACGCCCCACCCACACACACGCACGCACGCACGAACGCACGAACGCGCGCGCGCGAGACTCAGAAACTCAGAACAAAAAAAAAGAAACTAGACGACGACGACTAATGAAAACAACAACAACAACAACAACAACAACAACAACAACAACAACAACAACAACAACAACATCAACAACAACAAACCCTTCCGCAGTCATCACCACCACGACAACCCTGTATTTCTCATCATCTGTCGTCCCAATACCAAAGCTGAACACAATAAGTACCTTCACACGTAAATTACAAGTGTATGCTTACGGTCGCGGAATAGGAATAATGAATCAGTTTTATACGGTCCACTGATTCTCATTGACAGTTCATATCCGATGACTCAGGCTTAATGTTGTTTTTATGTTCCGCCATTTGCCCCATGGTGAGAAATGGGGTATCAACATCAGACACCTAGAATAATGCTTCATATCTCAAACAAAAAGCGAGATAAGAGAAGCATGAGCTGGAAATCATTGTACAGAATAAAAGTCTAGCAAACAGTAATTACAATACGGTCAGCTTCCAAGGGTTTCCATCCTGTCCCCCATCCCCACTTTTTCTACCCTGTCTCCCCCTCCCGCTCCCAAAGATGCTAAACACATTTGTTTTAGATGTGTGTGTGTGTGTGTGTGTGTGTGTGTGTGTGTGTATGTGTGTGTGTGTGTGTGTGCGTGCGTGCACGTGTGTGTGGGAGTGGGTGTGTGTGCGGGTGTGTGTGTGTGTGTGGTGGTTGTAATGAGTTTTGTGTTCGGTATTGTGTTTAAGTCCGTAAGATCACGAGGAGAGCTGCCGTGGTGTATGAACACGATCGTGCGTGCGTGCGTGCATGACTCGGTGCATGCGTTCGTGTGTGTATGTGATATCAAAATGAAAAATAAGAACGAATCCTCCACATCCGATGGCAATTAAGAGTACTTTATTTATTTTTTATATATTTTTTTTTATACCATCTGAGTCCTGTAAATCGGAGACATTGTGGGTCTCTGTGCACCTTTGTTTGAATTCAGAGCACGAGCCGCTCGTCCACACGTGTAAACAGCTTGATTTGGCCAAATAAAGATATATGTTGGTTTAGGGTAACGTGACCAAAAAAGATAAGGTCGGTAGGTCGTGTTTTTGTTGCTGTTTATGTTTGTTTTTGTTTTTCCCATTTAGTCGATTTTAAAGGAGGTTAGGAGGTTACTTTCCCGTAGTCTCGATATGGTTCGCAAAATGTGCCGAAAGTTTTTTTTGTGTTTTTCTGAGAAATGAAAAAACCATGTAAGGGTCGGAGTGAAAAAATAGGGTCGGTCGGGTTACCCTAAACCAAGATATATTTTTATTTGGCCTTATGAACCAGCTAAAGCTACATTCCTTCCCGTATAGACTATCTAGCTCACGGTAGATCCGCCCAGGCTTTTGCGTGGGATAATAGCATCATACCCCCACTTTTGTTTGTTTGTTTGTTTGCTTAACGCCCAGCCGACCACGAAGGGCCATATCAGGGCGGTGCTGCTTTGACATAACGTGCGCCACACACAAGACAGAAGTCGCAGCACAGGCTTCGTGTCTCACCCAGTCACATTATTCTGACACCGGACCAACCAGTCCTAGCACTAACCCCATAATGCCAGACGCCAGGCGGAGCAGCCACTAGATTGCCAATTTTAAAGTCTTAGGTATGACCCGGCCGGGGTTCGAACCCACGACCTCCCGATCACGGGGCGGACGCCTTACCACTAGGCCAACCGTGCCGGTGCACCCCCCTCTTGAACACACACCAACACTCTACAGTCTAGCTTCTTTCTGTGCAGAGTGGGAATTTGTTTTCTTCATTCATTTAATAGCTGATATCTTTGTCAAGTAGTTCAGTAAACCATTGCCACTCAGAACATGAAGGAGCCAGGCTGTTAAGGTTTGCGATGTGCCCAAGTGGAAGGATGTTATTCTTATTTCACGTCAGAGACTGGAGAGATCTGAGGTGGTGTGCTCACTGTCGTTTACACGGGAAAGATAATACTTTAGGGTACCCGTGTAGGTTTGGTATGTGCTAGAATTTCTGTCTTGATCATCCTTCGTGATTATGTGACATCAAAGGACCTTTGTTATTATTCGTTTGCAGTCTAACCGTCTGGCAGTCTTTTTGTATGTTTCACTATTGCCAGAACTTAATCTGAAGGTTGAGTGTTGAAGGTTGGGTTCTGCTCTGGGGTATTTTCGTTTACGGTTGTGCATTGTGATATCAACTTCAAAGAAGACAATCTCTGAGACTCTGATGCTGTTATTTCTATAAGTGAGAGAGAGAGAGAGAGAGAGAGAGAGAGAGAGAGAGAGAGAGAGAGAGAGAGAGAGAGAGAGAGAGAGACAGACAGAGACAGAGAGAGAGAGAGAAAGAGAGACAGAGAGAGAGAGAGAGAGAGAGAGAGAGAGAGAGAGAGAGAGAGAGAGAGAGAGAGAGAGAGGTTTTTTAAAATATTTTTTATCCGGGGTGGGTGAGTAGGTGATGAGCATGTGCGCGTGGAAATCACGGCAACCAGAAAGGAAATCACATAACAGCTTTCATTAGTAATGGAAGCATCTGTGATACCTCTCAGCTGCAATCCTTGCACCTGCATGCATGGAATATGCTACTTCGCTTTATCGTGGGTGGATTGGAGGAAAGCATTATTAATTTACAAGAAGAGAGGAAACCACTTTCTAATTTCCTAGGGGGAATAGGATAAATTGGGGCCAGCGCCCGCGGAACACTCACTCAGCTGTCATAGGAAATAGATGAAGGAGGACTCAGATGATGCTCCAGGATCCCAACTATGGCCTCAAAAGTACTGGCAAAAAGGTTCTGATAAAATAGCATTCGTAACTAGAAGGGAGCAATCCTGTACAGAGACGGAGACATATTACGAAAATAGATACAGACGCAAAGGCCTGCACGCACATATATACGTACAGATAGTGTCTACACGCGCACACACGCACGACAGACTGAGGGACAGGCAGATTCACAGAAACGTTGAGACAGACAGATAGACATTCGTACAGACAGCTAGACAGACAGAGGAACAGACATACCCCAGCAAACACACACACACACACACACACACACACACACACACACACACACACACACACACACACAGACAAACAAACACACACATAAACTCTCACACACACACACACACACACACGCACACACACACTCACACACACACACACACGCACACATACACACACACACACACACATACACACACACGCACATACACACACACACACACACACACACACACACAAACAAACACACACATAAACTCTCACACACACACACGCACGCACACACACACACACACACACACACTCACACACACACACACACACTCACACACACACACACACGCACACACACACACACACACTCACTCAAACACCCCCACCCACACACATCATTATTTTTCTTCAAGCGCCTGTCTCTTTCTACGAGACGTGGTCAGTCAGCTCGCCAACGTCAAACACAGCCGTGACAGCGTTAACTGTGGAACAGAAGGCAGGCCTCGATATTGATCACACCGTGAAAAGCTCGCGGGTGTAGGATTAATGAGATTAAAAGCTTCAATCGGGCGCCAATCTGGGCCTAGCGGGAGTGAGGGGTGTTAATGATCCTCTTGCTGGAAGCGCTGAATGTGTTATGGCAGCTACGAGTGTATGAGCGCAGAGTGTCCAAGAGTGCGTGCTGACTTTGAGGCTCTACGACATGTATTATGCTTAAAGGCACAGTACGCCTCCCGTAAACCATCACAGATACTGTCAGGCTTTTACACACAGTACAAACACCCTTCCATTTGAACGCTCACCAAACGGGAACATCCTGGGTGCCCTACGTAAAGAGCGAGCAATTTTTAAAGAATTAATTTTGCGGATTGTCTCAGTAGACAATCGGACCGTGGTGCGTTTTAGCGCTAGACCTAACTTTTAATATCTAAATAATAAATTGACAGCTTGTTACACAAACATTCTTAAATCATAAAAGAATTCTTTTTTCATCAAGACAAGATCAGTACAATTCGAAGTTTTGAAAGTTTGAAAAAAGAAAAGCCCGGAAGCAGGGTCACGCAAGGTCGTGGTTCTCGTAGCAGACGACGGTTTATGCCCATCGCCAGTTCCTTTGAACAGTCAAAAGCCATCGCTAGAGTTCTTGTGAACCACAGCCGTTTGTTTCGTGCATAGTCAGAGGTACATAATAACGTGCTATTGCAGATAAGCTCACATCAAGTCGCATTCAACTTACTAACTGACGACTGCATTGTAAAAAAGGGAAACTGGATCACATGGGTTCACGATGGCTCAGGGGTAAGATAAACCACGCAAAAATAAATTCTTTGAAAATTGCTCGCTCTTTACGGAGGGCACCTAGGATGTTCTCAAGCGGTGAGTGTTTAAATGAAAGGGTGTTTGCACTGTGTGTAAAAGCCTGACAGTATCTGTGATGGTTTACGGGAGGCTTACTGTGCCCTTAAGAAAACAAGCAAAACAAAACAAAGCAAACAAACACTCAGTCAAGCCGAAATCTTTCTGTAGCTTTTTTTCTTCACTTCTAAATATTTTAAACCCCTTTCTCCACCTCTAAATTACACAATAATGGAAACAAGATCCGTTTAAAACAAAGCAATAACGAAGCAAGATGCCTGAAGTACAGAAGAGTACAGTACTTTGGATCAAAGCGGTTGTCATAAATTGTCAGAACAATACGAAAGACTCTGCCTCTGCTACTCTTAGCCTCTGCAACATAGAAAGACAGTTAAAAGCCTGGTATATTTTCAGGCAATGAAACTGCAGCAGATGAGCTAACATTTATGACACAACAGGAAGGTCTTTCTTTCTTTATTTGGTGTTTAACGTCGTTTTCAACCACGAAGGTTATATCGCGACGGGGAAAGGGGGGAGATGGGATAGAGCCACTTGTTAATTGTTTCTTGTTCACAAAAGCACTAATCAAAAATTTGCTCCAGGGGCTTGCAACGTAGTACAATGTATTACCTTACTGGGAGAATGCAAGTTTCCAGTACAAAGGACTTAACATTTCTTACATACTGCTTGACTAAAATCTTTACAAAAATTGACTATATTCTATACAAGAAACACTTAACAAGGGTAAAAAGAGAAACAGAATCCGTTAGTCGCCTCTTACGACATGCTGGGGAGCATCGGGTAAATTCTTCCCCCTAACCCGCGGGGGGTATACGTAGTACTTTGGATCAAAGCTGTTGTCATAAATTGTCAGAACAATACGAAAGACTCTGCCTCTGCTACTCTTAGCCTCTGCAACATAGAAAGACAGTTAAAAGCCTGGTATATTTTCAGGCAATGAAACTGCAGCAGATGAGCTAACATTTATGACACAACAGGAAGGTCTTAGCATTATCCATCGAGCCACAAAAACAAAGCTGTCATGGGCCAGCTCAGAATAGCTTCAGATCCACTTTTCTGTATTTTGTGTAAAAGACATTTTTCTTTGCGAGAGAGAGAGAGAGAGAGAGAGAGAGAGAGAGAGAGAGAGAGAGAGAGAGAGAGAGAGAGAGAGAGAGAGAGAGAGAGAGAGAGAGAGAGAGAGAGAGAGAGAGAGAGAGAGAGAGAGAGAGAGAGAGAGAGAGAGAGAGAGAGAAACTAGAAAACCGTCTCTCCCACCACTAACCATACCTACCCAGCAAATTCTGACCACATTCTTCTCTTCACAAGAACATTCAGAGACTAAGAACAGACGATGAGAAAAGGAAGAAGAAGGACACTCTGCACTCATCAACTCTCCAACCGCTGCAGGCAAAGGCACAGCCAGTTTGCCGTGATTGACAGTGTCGTTTTTGAACACAGAAGCGATTGTGCGCTGGCTGTGAAAAATTCAGACCGTGCCTAGACTTAAAGTGTTACAGCACTCTTGTTGTCAGTCACAGCTGAACATGCGGCAAAATTTAAAGAGTAACCAGAGTAGGTTTACCTGTATAGGAGAAATTCTGTTACGTGGGACTTCCTTGTGTTCGGTGTGTTTATGTACAGCACGAGGTAATTGCTTTCTGAGTGCTTCAGTTTCAGCGTGCGACGACGGAGTTCGTGACGCGAGAGTGATAAAACGTGACCTGCGAAACGAGTGCCGGTGATATTGGTTTAGACAAGCGAACATTGTTTTTGTTTGCATTTGGACGGGTTTTAGTTTTTAAGGTGTTACATGAGACATTGCTCGTGTTTGTTCGATATGAAAAAAATCCGACGTTGGAGACTTTCTCGGTGTGACTTTCTACAGAAAAGCGACCAAATGGTCATTTCCGACTGTCTTACTAGTAACAGTACGTCTTACGGAGGTGTCAGCCGAACCAGGTCATAACCAAATTTAAGTTGTTGTATGGGCTTTTCACTCTTACTTTTCAAGCGTTCTATCAATTTATGGTGTGATAAAACATGACCTGCGAAAAGTCAATTGGAAAGTTTGAATCTAGAAAACACGCCTTTTCGCATCATTTTGTGGGCTTTGGTTTTTAAGGCTTTCGACGAAGTAACTTACGTTTAAGACTTTCTTAAAAAAAACACACCTGCAGGTGGCATTCTACTGTGAAACCTTGCTTCTTTCATTTCAAAGCGTTCTGTTTATTTTTGTTCAGGTGTTGAATGATGGAGTTTCGTTAAAGAAAGTGAAACCGAAGAAAACACTGGAGGTTGTTACTGACGCTCATGAATGCCAAGAGTACCTTGTGCAAAGCGAAGCAGTTTTCTCCCCTTGTCATTACAGAAGGAAAGTAAACTCTGGTAAGTGTTCACTTTTTTTCATTTAAAACACAAATTGACAGAGACGTTTATTCATTATGGGGTGACGAATAGGTTGTCAGGGACTTTATAAATACTTTTTTTCTGTTTTGCTTTGTGTTTGGTTTGCTCTTTCCGCGTTTGTTTTGTTGTTTTGTTTTTTGTTGAGGAAAACATCTTGAAAAAGACAACTATACACAATAGGGTGGTGGGGGATAATGTTTGCTGAAATGTGTACTTGGCTTCCTTGTGCTTTTTCTGCCTTCCTAGCTCTGGTTTGTTTGCGTTTTGGTTTGCTGTGCTATCGTTCTGTTTCGGTTATTTTGTTGTTGTTTATTTTACTATGTCAGCATGGGAAGACAGGCAATGATTCATGGTTCCTTCAAAAGGTGGTGGTAATGTTGGTCGTGGCAATGATCACAAACACACAGAGACACAGCGTAGAGAGATAGACATGCAGACAGACGTACACCGAAGAACATACAGACAGACAGACATGCAGACAGACAGACGCAGGCACGCACGCAGGCGCGCACGCAGGCACGCACGCACACACACACGCACGCACGCACGTACGCACGCACGTACACACACACACACACACACTCACACACATGTATGTATATATTCGTTTATCGATGCAATGGGGACTCTTCATCATCAGTCACACGCTAAGGTCGTTAAAAGCTCTGCATAATTGTCTTTGTTTGTTTGTTTGTTTGCTTAACGCCCAGCCGACCACGAAGGGCCATATCAGGGCGGTGCTGCTTTGACATATAACGTGTGCCACACACAAGACAGAAGTCGCAGCACAGGCTTCATGTCTCACCCAGTCACATTATTCTGACACCGGACCAACCAGTCCTAGCACTAACCCCATAATGCCAGACGGAGCAGCCACTAGATTGCCAATTTTAAAGTCTTAGGTATGACCCGGCCGGGCCGGTTCGAACCCACGACCTCCCGATCACGGGGCGGACGCCTTACCACTAGGCCAACCGTGCCGGTAATTGTCTTTGTAGGTTCCCATGCGAGTGGGCCCCACTGACGGCAACATTTGCAGGGTAGTTAGTTTCAAATCGTAACGTGTACATTCACGCGACACACACTCAAATTCAATTGTCTCTCCTAGCTCATTCTTTATGGTAGCAGGGAATGTTCGAAGCCCAAAACAGCCTTGAGTCCTGTCTGTGCAGAGTGGGATTTTTTTTCTTCTGTATTCTATTTTTTTTTAGCGAATAATTATCTAAACTGACACTAGTGTCAATCTGCGAAAATAATTCACAAAATTCCCGGCCCACTGCACTGGAAACAGTCAGGAATGCATATGATATATGGCCTGTATCCAAGTTGAAGGATGGTCTTATCCCAAGAGAAAGGTTGAGCATATAATATATGTGAGATTGTAAGCCGAACGGGGTACACGTGGGTCTGTAGTTCAATCGGTAGCGCGCTGGCTCTGTAAGGCCTGGCGCTCACCTATGTAACTTCAGCAGGACAGACGACGCACTGCAGTTTATCCCAGCCCGCTACACGTTGCGTGAAAGGAAAACAGACCAAGTACTCGTCATAATCCCTATCACAGCATCAATAATATGCAGTGCGTCGTCTGTGCCGCTGAAACTGCGCAGGTATATTCTGCCCTTAACCCGTTCTTTGTTGTCGGTTCGAGGACCGGGTACGGCGAGGTGTTGTTCTGTATTTCCATAGACCAAATAGCCTGGACCGCCAACTCGTCACGTGACCCTTCGAGGTTACGACGCTCGACTTTCAGGGGCGCTTTGTGTCCGGTTTGAAAGGTCAGCGATTCGAAGACAGTGAAAAGAAATCACGCTCCAGTTATTTGTGACAATGGGAGGTGACAATGAACTGGATTTTCCAAAACTCCAAACTAAACTTAACAAAACTCATCGAAAAACATGTTCTATATGCACTTTAGCTAAGTTTATTTTAGCATTTTCAGAACTTACCTCGGCAACTTCGTCCATGTTTACAATCGACACCGGATATGACATCCCCCTGATTTCTGAAAGGCCATGTAAGCGTAGGTTCCTAAATGCGAGAGGCCACTACCTCGTAATAGAGAGAAAGAGCGGAGAGAGAGCTAGTTGGCGGTCCAGGATAAATGGTCTATGGTATTTCCTAGAGTCCACGTTCAGAGCAGACCCAAAGCGAACGAAATCGTACTATACTCTCGTGTAAAAATGCGTGCAAAAAGAAATATGCTCACGTTAAACATCCCTAGCTTCCGGCGAAAGTCTCGGGACATGGAAACATCGTATTGTATTCCTAGCACGCACAACCTCGAAGACGGAGACATGCTGCTTACGTGGCAAAGTAAAAAACGCAAATTATAACGGTGATAAGGTGACCCTTATAGTAAAACACCCAGGGACGCATAAGCAGAAGAAGAAGAAGAAGAAGATGATGAAAGCCAAACACACACACACACGCACACACACACACACACACACGCACACACACACACACACACACGCACACACATACACACACACATCCCCCCACACACACACATGCGAGGCGTGCGCTCGCATACCTTCACACATGCACATGCAATCATTTCATACCTAAAATGAACAGTATCTCATCAAAGTATTAAATTAGTAAAACATCAAAATAATGGTCGAGTATAAACATAAAAACTATTGGACTCGCAAAGTCATAAAAAACAAGACCAGACACAAACAACGGAAATGTTTTTTTTTAAATTTCTTAAAAAAGTACAGCAATGTATTGCCGAACAGGGCCATATTCAGGCAGCTTAAGTTTCAAGAAGAAAGGCGAGGCGGACGAGGGATTACGCATTCAGATTAACTACATAATTATACAGTATTTAAAAACAAACAAACACTTAAGAGCATTGCATACATTATCCGAGTACACAATGGAAACTGGACATCAGGGGCAGTTTATAGTGTGATCAAATGTGTGTGCAACTGCCTTTTAAAGGCCTTTAATGATGCGGATCGTTTGATTTCTATTCGCAAAGGGTTAGAGAGAGAGAGAGAGAGAGAGAGAGAGAGAGAGAGAGAGAGAGAGAGAGAGAGAGAGAGAGAGAGAGAGAGAGAGAGAGAGAGAGAGAGAAAAGGAGAGAGAGAGAGAGAGAGAGAGAGAGAGAGAGAGAGAGGGAGGGGGGGGGAGATAATGACTGTTACACGACACTTGAGATTGCCACAAGTTCTCAAACGTCGTATAGTTGTGTTCTTTTATTCTACGTCGCCCGTCTTCGCAGCAGCAGAAAACAACTCGTCAAATTGAGTTCGAGGATTTATTCAGCATTCAATACATACAACTGCACAACGTAGCAGAACTCAAATAGAAGCTCTTTTTATATACAAATCGCGCTGGCATATATAGTAAATACTCAATCTCGAGAATATTCCAGACCGAACATGATACAACTACATTATACGAGCCGTGCATGGACTAAACTAGCGACATTCTCTATGACGTACATCAAAAGCGCCGACGCACTTAATCCGAACGAACGCCACGAACTCACGACTAAAACAGCATGGTAAACAACTTGTTTTGACAGGACTAGAAAGTTCACCTGCATTCTCGTCCAAGCATAAATATTGTGTTTACAAAATATAATATCGGTACTTTCCCACAAAGTACAAATAAGTCAACTACATGCAACACACAAAACTGAACCAAAGCTCAGCAACGGTAGCGTTTCCTAACAATGACAATGACAATGATAAAGACGCATCTTTAGAGAGAGAGAGAGAGAGAGAGAGAGAGAGAGAGAGAGAGAGAGAGAGAGAGAGAGAGAGAGAGAGAGAGAGAGAGAGAGAGAGAGAGAGAGAGAGAGAGAGAGAGAGAGAGAGAGAGAGAGAGAGAGAGAGAGAGAGTAACCAGAACAGAGAATTGTTTGCGATTCGGGAGGCGTTTGGTGAAGACATCCATTGTCGTGAACGCCAGGGGAGGGAATGATAACAGTCACTCTGACGATATCGGGTAGCTTCTGAGAAGCAGAGATAGTAGGCTACCCCCGCAAAAACAATTGCCAGATGCTGGGAAGATTCGTCACGGTCTTACTCTCCCGGCTTTCTCTGTCTCTGACTGAATGTCTGACTGTCTGTCTGTTTGTCTATTGGTCGGTTTGTCCCTTTTGCTAAGTGTTAGTGTACGTTCGTATGTGTTAGTGTGTGTTAGAGTGTGTAAGTGCATGTGTGTGTTAGTGTGTGTGTGTGTGTGTGTGTGTGTGCGTGTGAGTGTGTGTGTGCGTGTGAGTGTGTGTGTGCGTGTGAGAGAGAGAGTTAGAGAGGTTGAGAGAGAGAGAGAGAGAGAGAGAGAGAGAGAGAGAGAGAGAGAGAGAGAGAGAGAGAGAGAGAGAGAGAGAGAGAGAGAGAGAGAGAGAGAGAGAGAGAGAGAGAGAGAGAGAGAGAGAGAGAGAGAGAGAGCGACGTGTCAGTCTAAATGAAGGCCACATGCTTGTTGTTGTTGCTGAACGTGTTTCCTTAAAAACAATCTGTTTCACCTTTCCGCACTTTAATTTCAAATCAGGAAGTGTCTGCGCCAATACGTGATTTGTTTGTATTGAAACCCTTTCTCTCTCCATGGTTTTAAAACCAATTTGTCTTGGTAATATCGCAAATTGTCTTCCGCTTTGGTCAAACTCGGTTGATATTTATGTCATCGGGGTGCAGAAAAGTCGTAAATACACGGAGACATAAATCTCTTTGACGGAGACAATGTCAGGACTAAATATCAAAAAGATACATTCTTTCCCGTGAAAGGCTTCTTGTAAACTAGCTACCAGCAATGTGACCACATATTATCACTTCTTTTTTTTTTTTTTTTTTTTACAAGGGATGAGACCATCATATGACCTGTACAGTTACCAAAAATATATAGCCTGACTGTTTTCTGTGCAGAGTAGATTTCTTTGTTGTTGATTTTTGCTGAATGATTTGCGTAAATGACATCTAATCAATCTGCAAAATTAACTCAGCTGAAAATTGTCCATTCTGCTAATGAAGCAGCCAGGCTGTTTAAAAATAAATCAACTTGTGTTGGTTTGGAGGGCTTTTCTTATCCCATGTGAGAGCCTGACCACATCTGCGGTGGTGTACATGATGATTTACGCGGGTAGGAATATACCTTTAAATGTTAGCGCCAAAGGATGATTACTGAGCGAATAATCTGGGTGCGGTGTGTACGGAGTGAATCGAAAAATATGACAACGCCTCCAGTCATGTCTCATCCTCGCTGGTGATTATTGCGGAGACAGCACGTAATAATGACTGTCGTCGCTCGACATTTTACCGAGCACTAAAGGGGGGGGGGGGGGGGGGGAGTTAACGTCCTCTCAGAAAATGTTTCTATTTGGGACAAGAATTGGTGATACGCTAAGGATTTTACCGAGAATATTTAAATGTTCTTATGTAGGCTTACGTACAGTTCGTAAAATGCCATAATTTATTCGACCTACGTGGTATAGTCATAACTCACAGCTACACAGTTAAACATGTGGAGATATTGACTCTGACTTCTTCTGGTTACAACTACACCAACAACATTGAACAGCAGCTGCAGCAGCACCACCACCACCTCCACCACCACCTCCACCACCACAAAAAACAGCAACAACAACAACAACAACAACAACAACAACAACAACAACAACTGAATTACAATTACGCGTTGATAGGCTTCCATTTGAACTTCTCGGTGATGATCGTGGATTGACGCCTGATCAAAGCCGTATTAAAACCCGACGGAACGAAGCGACGGTGGGTTTCAATTAGGCTTTGGTAGGGCGTCAATCCACGATCATCACCCCGAAAATGTCAAATTACATCATGCGATCCACATCATCTCTTCGTATGAATTATCGTCTTGGTGTTGTGCAGAAGCTCTGCCTTTACTACTTGCAAATGACTTATTGCTATAACAGAGACTATAGTTGTTCAAACGTGTCTCAATGCAAATCCCTAGCAGGTGTTGAATGAGTAGATGTGAACACCAGTAATCTGACCAATCACAATTGGTTGAATTACAATTATCCTTTCTGTGTTTTTGTGTGTTTTGTTGTTGTTTGTTTGTTTGTTGTTGTTGTTTTGTTTTGCAATACCTAACAGTTTCAATCGTTTTCAATTTGCTTTACCGACTTTATTCTAGGAATAACCCATCGTCACTCGTGTTCAGAGTACCATGCACTTTTAAACTCTGTTGGGTTGATGTTTTCTTGAGGATATTTTCTCTCGCTGAATCGCAGTTGTTATGATCACTCCTGTGACTGAGACACCAACATGCCACGTTCTTCTGAAATAAAAAACAAAAGGCGTCGATAACATTTGACAAAGATAGGAAGCATGAAATATCATCTGAAGTTCAACGAGCTTTTATATGCATGTTCTGCATCAAACTGTCCGCTCTGCTGTTCCGTGTGCACTCGCACCACACACATAACCTGCTTGTACACACGCTCACACAAACACGCACGCTCGCACGCACGCACGCATACTCACACACACACACACACACACACACACACACACGCACACACACGCACACACAAACACACACGCACACACGCACGCACACACACACACACATACAAGCACACACACACACACACACACACATACAAGCACACACACACACACACACACGCACACACACACAAGCACACACACAGAGCCTCCCTCCTAACTTCGCCCATATCCCCCCAAACATACACAAGGGATTCATAACTAAGGGGTGTAATGGAACATAGCGTGGAATGGAGGCATACGCAGAATTACTCATTGCTGCGGAACTATCAAGCTCTCAGGAGGCCTGCCAGTTTCCTTTTATTCTGTTTGATGGATTTTTTCTGCTTCATTACTCTTCTCCCTTTCTGTCTTTCCCCTCTGTAAAACGATGTTTCATTTTCTCTTCTTGATATATTTCTTTGGTTCGTCTTTTTTTCATCTGTTCTTCGTCATCTCGTTTTCACACTGTTATGGTGAGTTTGGAAATAGTGCGTGACAGAATGGTGGTATGTTATCGCGAATGCATCTGTGTGTTTGTTTTACTTTTGTTTCTTTGTTAGAGTTGCAGAGGCTCTCTCTCTCTCTCTCTCTCTCTCTCTCTCTCTCTCGCTCTCGCTCTCTCTCTCTCTCTCTCTCGCTCTCTCTCTCTCTCTCTCTCGCTCTCTCTCTCTCTCTCTCTCTCGCTCTCTCTCTATCTCTCTCTCTCGCTCTCTCTCTCGCTCTCGCTCTTGCTCTCTCTCTCTCTCGCCCTCTCTATCGCTCTCTCTCTCTTGCTCTCTTTCCCTCGCTCTCTCTTGCTCTCTCTCTCTCTCTTTCCCTGTGTGTGTGTGTGTGTGTGTGTGTGTGTGTGTGTGTGTGTGTGTGTGTGTCACTGCCAGTGTGTACTCGCGTGTCAGTTTGCGCGTGAACATCACGTTTCTGACATGCGTCCATGTGCTTACATATATATGTGTACTATTGTGTATTTGCTTTGCCTCGTTGGCTTTGTTTTTATATTCTTATCATCTTTGCTCGCAATCTGTCGGTCTGTTTTTCTTTTCCCTTTTTCTACAAACTGAATTCCTTGTTAATACTGATGGGTTTAACAGGGAGGCTCTTGGGAATTGAACTCGGATCCCCGACTTCCTGGCAAATAAGAAAACATCTTTCTGTTCTGTCGTAACTTTTTGTTCTATTTCTGTGTTTCTTTCTTTTTGATTTTCGTCCTTTTGGTTTTTATATTTTTTACATTTTTAAACAAGACGCTTTTTCACTTTGTGAGTAAATTTGATGACGTCATATCCGACTTTCATCCAAAGTTAAGGCGGCACTGTCGCGACCTTATTGTTTTTTTTACTTGAATTCATTAAAATGTTTGTCTAACAATCTTTGACCCGGCCCGGACTATGTGATAAATCCAGGTGCACGGAGCCCCTGGGGCTTTTAGTCATACCTCAGGCAGCTATCCGTTAGAAGAACTACCAAGTTTCATTGACTTGCACCCAAAGAGTCAAGAACTGCGATTTTAATACGAATTAATTTCGTACTCGGACCCAGCTGGTCTTGACCTATTTTTTGATCTAAATTTAGATCAGGTAGATGACCACATCATGCACAAAAAGACACGTCACTAGCAAACTATGTCAGACGTCATCATGAGTTTGTGTAAAACAAAATGGAGGCCGGAATCACTCAGTTGAATCGAACTCCGACCAAACACCACGTAATAACTAGGTTAATTTATGCACTCGCGTGAACAAGAAACTGTCGAGCTTCACAGATGTCGTCGTTGGGTAGTTTTGGGTTTGTTTTACTACCATAGGAGGATTTTTGAACTGTAAATGCACTCAGCTGCAACAAAAACGCAAAACGAAGGCTGTGAGCTGCACTGTGCCTTTCAGCTTGGAAGATTTACTGAACATTTAACTTTTTTTCACAATCCTGCTTGAAATCGAACTTTCATTAATAAAATGGAAACTATTTGCATTGTTTTTTAAAAATTATTTTCTGAATCTCAAAAATGTAATGAAAACATAATGCTGCGATTGAATTGAGCGCTGTCGCCGCCGAAGGGTTTCAGCAAGCTCAGGATTTACTAGTCTAGGTGATTTATGATCCAAAGTGTTGAGTTTCATCCGTTTAGGATGATATATTGATTAGATGTTTTGATATCGTGTTACGCATCTTCTTTTTGTCTTTTTTTTTGTGTCCAGTAGTTTCACATTACATGATAACCTTGGTGGTCTCTCCCTGCAAATAATGATAAAGTGAAGGTTTAGCTGCTCCTAGCACTAAAAACCCACCCATCACTCAATTCTGCTAGTGGGCTATAATTCCCTTTTTTTGTTTTTCTTGTGTGGCCGTTTTGCAACCCAGATCCACCCCGAACACCCCCCCCCCCCACACACACACACCATCTTTAGGTGAAGATAATTCTTAAAGCTCCTCTCTTCCTCGACTTCCCAGAACCCCCATCTCTGCAGACGCCCTGCCCCCTCCCTCAAGTCCCTCGCCCCAATGGCTTAGATCCCTGCATCTACCCCCGTCGCCCCCCCCCCCCCCCCCCGCCCCCACCCTTGCACGGCCTCCCCGACCTCCTCCGCTCTCGTTTGCTTGTCCTACGCAGCTCTTTCCGGAAAGATCGATGACTCTTTAGTTACACAACAAAGACGGTTACAAAAAAGGCCTTTACTGTTGTTTTCATGCATGTTTTGGGCGATTGGTCTTCAGAGAGTGTAAGGCTGTCCGTCGGCTTGCGCGTGTTTTTTCCTCATGAACACGGGCGTCGGCACGCAACTAACCCATTAAAGAATTGCAGGGTTAAGGAAGATTTTGTTTGTTTGTTTGCTTTTCCCCCAGCCGACCACGAAGGGCCATATCAGGGCGGTTGTTAAGGAAGACTTCAGAGGAAGAGAGGGAGGAGGGGAAAGAGGGAGGAGGGGAGAGAGGGAGAGGGGGAGAAAGGGACAGAGAGAGAGAGAGAGAGAGAGAGAGAGAGAGAGACAGAGAGAGAGAGACAGAGAGAGAGAGACAGAGATAGAGACAGAGAGACAGAGACAGACAGAGACAGAGAGAGAGAGACAGACAGACAGACAGGTAAAGATTGAGAGAGAGAGAGAGAGAGAGAGAGAGAGAGAGAGAGACAGAGACAGAGACAGAGACAGAGACAGAGAGAGACAGACAGAGAGAGAGAGAGGCAGAGACAGAGACAGACAGAGACAGAGAGAGAGAGCGAGAGAGACAGAGAGATACAAATGGATGCTCAAAGAATTGAAACATGTTTAACAAAACGAAAGGAAACAAAAGCTGTGAAAAAAGAGGAGAGGGTGGAAGAGGGCTAGAGAAAAATTGCGAAAGGAAAGAAATGCAAAATAATTTAAATACTTCTCACTGCAGTTATACACTGGCTGGGCAACTTAGAAAAAGTGACAAAAATAAACTGAAATGGCTTTTGTTTTGTTATTATAGGCTCATTTTCAGTTATTTTCTTTCTAAATGTCAACAGAACATGTAACGCAACATTTACATTTAGGATCAAAAGGCAGACAAACGCAAGTAATTACATCTTTGGTTTTTATACGAATGCATGGATCGGATCTCAAAGTACGTTTACGTATTACTGAGGCAGGTCCGAGGAAGTTTGCAGTCCAACAGATTCACGATGACAAGAGGTCAAGTTGTATGTATACCGCCCTGTTGGAATCCTTGCATGTATTGCTTGCATGTATATATGCACCTGTGGCGATACCAGGGCCGGACTAGGCGAAGAGGAGGGGGGGGTTGCCAGTGGTGGCCCAGGGGGATGTCCCCCCTGGCGGCAGGGGCGGATCAGTTCATTCTATGGGTGGTTTTTTTCAAAAGTATATTGTGAAGATATGGGTGTGAAGGCGCGAAGCGCCGAGCCGACGGCGCGAAGCGCCGAGCCGACGGCGCGAAGCGCCTAGCTTGCTAGGGGGGTCCGGGGGCATGCCCCCCCGGAAAATTTTGAAAAAAAGGAAGCAAAATGGTGCAATCTGGTGCATTCTGAGGATGATCATTACCAGTTTCAGGCAGCGGATTTTGTCACTGATTAATACCCCAAAAATTGAAACTCAATGTAAAATAAAGAAATGCATACCTCATTCAATATTTTTATTTTTTGGCTGGGGGGGGGGGGTCTGGAAACCCTAGAACCCCCCCCCCTCGTTGTGGGGGTCAGGGGGCGAAGCCCCCTGAAGCTGATGGGTAGGTCATATTCTGAGATAGGAAAATGGTCGCTCCTTGCATGAAACGGCATAAAATAAGCAATAATAAAAAAAATTAAATAAGTAAGGTACATGTTTAGGCTAGGGGGGGGGGGGGGGGGGGGTTGCGCAACCCCCATAACCCCCCCGGTAGTCCGGCCCTGGATACTGCCAATCATATCAGCACCAAGGCCAACGGACTCGTGAGAACTGAAGTACTTACACGTGTTAGTAGTCTGACACATTCCTTGCAGGCATTTGTATACATGCATGTTGCAGTCAGCAACCGTGACGAACATGCCAAACATAATATACGTGGATCTGTCATCAAAGTCAAAGATATGCCAGGCTTAGCGTAGCCTGGAATATGGTTGTCAACGAAGCAAGGCAGGTTCTGAATAGTTTGCAGTTCAGCAGGTTCACGATGACAGAGAGATTCTGACTGGTCTCGTGAAGAAAGGCTTGACTGGTCTCGTGAAGAATGCGCTCGTCTTGAAATCGGGAGTCATTCAGCAGGTGGAAAAGAGCGGGACGCCTGGAATTTGCGGAAGATTCTAATACATTCCTTGCACCCCACGAAACACACGCTTGCATGTTGCAGTCAGAACTATGGCCAACATGCCATTCATATATATATACTCGTGCAAGGCAGGTTCCGACAAATGTGCAGTTCAACATAATCTCTGATGTTGAGAGAGATACTGGCGTACGCTACACATGTGCATCGTTGCATTCCTTGCAGACATTGTCATGTATGTATGCATGCTGCAGTCAGCATCCTCGGAGGAAATGTGATGCAGAAAAAGTCCGTGGGCAGATCGTGTGACTTATTGCTCCAGCGATAGTTATTTACCGTTAAAACGATACATGTACAAGAGTTGTTAATCGTGCACACACTTAGTAACCACGACGACGACGACCGACAACGGCAATGCTGCTGCTGATGCTGCTGCTGATGATGATGGTGATGGTGATGACGACAACAACGACAAGGAGTGACGATTATCGATTTTCTGGCTTTCGTGGTACACGAGATATGCCCCAATTTGTCCCCGACCACCGCCTCCTACCTAACGATACACCCTTTGCCCTTTCACCAACAACACTAACAACCTAGTATTCCTTCGCCCCTTCCCTTCTTAACTATCTCTACCAATGAGTCATCTGTCTAAAGGCGATAACGCAACATCGATCGAACATCGTTGAATGACGAGGACTCAATGACGTCAGTGGTTGCGGTACTGCCCATTAGAGAGGCCCATAGTTAGTGGATGAACCACACGGAGATAAAGACGTTATCTGTGGTAAACCATCGTGTGAAACTGAATACCTACCATCTTGACCTTTTGCTATTGCTGAACTGTTCCCTGAGTACGATGTCAATGCGCAGATATCACTACAGTGTTAGTGTTTGGGAGCGTAATAACTGGGTCATCATAGTAATTCTCACTGGGTTAGCAATGGACGATTGTGTATGTCGACAATTATCGTTTCAATGAACCAAATGCAGCTAATAATAACAGAACAATGTCACCGGACTATCGTATCAAAGGTACATCGTGCCACTGAATCGTGCTGTCAATATATAACCATATCAAGAGACCTCCGTGTCAGTGGAGTACTGTGTCATCAACTCAGATCTTAGTGTCAATGAAGCACGGTACATGTATCATTATCTCAAGAATAATACAAGAACACGATTTAAAAAAAAAGATTTCACGGCCTGAGGGAGAGAGAGAGAGACTTGAAGTCTGAAGTCTGAATGTTTTAATGAGTAGGCCTTGGGCCCTTTTCATGGAGATGAGCACATCTCAAGCACCAGCATACAAATGGACATGTCTAGTAAACAAAAACAAGAACATCTTACTCATTATATATAATCCTATTCCAGGAGAGAACACGATAATACAAGAACACGATTTAAAAAAAAAAGATTTCACGGCCTGAGGGAGAGAGAGGAGAGAGAGAGAGGAGAGAGAGAGAGAGAGAGAGAGAGAGAGAGAGAGAGAGAGAGAGAGAGAGAGAGAGAGAGAGAGAGAGAGAGAGACAAGACAAGACAAGACAAGACAAGACAAGACAAGACAAAATCTTTATTATCGAGGGTAATAGATAAGCAAGAATATTGCGTTTTTACATCCAGCCCTCGCCCTAATATAGGGTCAACAAGAACAGAAAACAATATAATCAAAGCACTATCACATCAAACTTAATGCATTATAACTGTATATACAGATACAAATTTAAAAAATAAATTGTCATGCTGCATTTTAAGTACAATTTCCAATGATAAAAAGTGTCAATTTTTAACATAACTTAATTTAGATCTGCATTTTATTATAATTCTGTTTAACATGCACATACATTTTAAATGAATTGTTGCATTATGTGCGACATATAATTTTTTTTGAAGCTGTCTGTGTTTGTTTTATGCTTAAGAAAAATAGGCAGTGAGTTCCATAGGACCGCACCTGAATAAAGAAGGCTTGATTTAAAAAGGTCAATACGTGGAGTCGGTGTTATGATTTTTAGTCTGTTATAGTTCAAAATAAAATTATCACGTAATGACTCCGGTGCATATCCTGACATCACTTTATGCATCATAACACCTTTATTATACATTAATCTTTTTTGAAATGGTAATACTTGCAAATTTTTATAATCAGATTCTGAAGGAGTGTGATTTTTTAGCATAATAAGCTTAACTGCTCTTCTGTGAAGACTGGCTAAGGGTTTCAAAACATTAGCACTTGCACAATCCCATACAGTGGATGCATAATCAATATTTGACAAGATGTGATTGTAAAAAAAAATCTTTCGCGAGTGAAGATTCAAGAAATGTTTTATTTTTGATAACTGATATATTTTTTGGGAAGCAATCTTACAGATGTAATCAATGTGTGTGAGAGAGAGAGAGAGAGAGAGAGAGAGAGAGAGAGAGAGAGAGAGAGAGAGAGAGAGAGAGAGAGAGAGAGAGAGAGAGAGAGAGAGAGACAGAAAGAGAGAGAGAGAGGGAGCTGGGGAGAGAGAGAGAGAGAGAGAGAGAGAGAGAGAGAGAGAGAGAGAGAGAGAGAGAGAGAGAGAGACAGAGAGAGAGAGAGAGAGAGAGAGAGAGAGAGAGAGAGAGAGAAAGAGAGAGAGAGAGAGTATGTCTTTCGTTCGTTCGTTCGTCCTACCAGTTTGTTTCATAACCCCGAGAAGGTTTGTGAGCAAGCATGTATATGAAGAGTGTATACGTAAGCATACTCTACAACGCCCACACAGCTTACTCTTTGCCAACACTCCCACAGGCCAATATATAGGCAGGCCTTGCGACGTCATTGGCTGATGCCAGAGGATTATCGCTAATCCGCCCTTGTGGAAATTGACTGAGTGATGATACATCTTGGCGTTCACTGACCTGTGCATTTTGGCAACTGAGACAACATACCACCTTTTTTTTTTTTTAATATTTTGTTTAAAGGCATATGTACTCGATGACTATACACGCTAATTGCTTTACCAACAGCTGGAGACATGCTAAATTAAGTTCCCTGCAAAATATTGTGGTCTAGGACCCCTTCAATGTTGAGATATGTTAATTTTCATTTTGATCTGGATCGTCCTATTTATAGATTTGGCTACACATGTAACGTTGATGCAAGGGAGCTAACACCGCGGCTTTGTTGACATCCTCACTTTTTCAGAGGCTAGAACAAGCTGTAATGCATGTATTATGGTCCGCGCATGGTGACATATCGTCATTATATGGTCTTATGGTGCGTTTGACATCGATTATGGGCAAACTACGCTTTGTAAACACGGGAGCGCGTACATATACCTTTATTACTCGCAGTCCTTCCCGTGAAAACGGTTCTGTTCACTTTCTCAGATCTGGCAACGCTTTTACATGGAACAAGACCATCCCTCCACTTTGTTTGTTTGTTTGTTTGTTTGTTTGCTTAACGCCCAGCCGACCACGAAGGGCCATATCAGGACGCTGCTGCTTTGACATTTAACGTGCGCCACACACAAGACAGAAGTCGCAGCACAGGCTTCATGTCTCACTCAGTCACATTATTCTGACACCGGACCAATCAGTCCTAGCACTAACCCCATAATGCCAGACGCCAGGCGGAGCAGCCACTAGATTGCCAATTTTAAAGTCTTAGGTATGACCCGGCCGGGGTTCGAACCCACGACCTCCCGCTCACTGGGCGGACGCCTTACCACTAGGCCACTGTGTTGCGGTTATCCCTCCACTTGGACACATACCAACTATCAACCTCCTGACTGCTTGTATAGTGAGAATCGTGGGAATTGTGTGATGAATTAATTTTGCAGATTGACACCAGTGCGAATTTAAAAACCAATTCATTAAGAAAGTCTCACTCTGAACGCAGAGCACCGATGCTCTTGATTTTTGGAATTAGTCCAAGTGGAGAGACGGTCTTATCCCACAGGGCCAAAGTGCACGAGAAAGTTACCAACCGGGTGGGAGCCAGCCGCGGCGTTGGATTGGTTGACATTTGTTGTGATTTCAACGAATCAGACCCCGCGGTTTGTAAATTCTCACCCGGTTGGGTGGCGCCCGCTTTGGCTTTGTGCACCGCAGCCAAGGACTCCCCATCGACGCTTCGCCCAGAGGATCCCGGGACCCCTAGCCTACCTTTAATGTATTGGGGTTCCTCGTACCCACCAGTCAGTGGAACTACTTTAGATAGAGGGTCCGAAGAACAAGAGGTTCATGTTCTAGGTGCATTCTGATCATCATCGGTCCATGCCGTATCGCCGGCATATCTCTCTCACCGGATGCATAATTACTGCGCGGAATCTATCAAAACAAGAAATTCCTAGGAGGTAGGAAAAACACCCCCGTCAAAGGGAAATAACCTTCTCAGTTGGTGGCAGTGACTGAGTGAGACTGGTTATTTCCCTTTGACCATGAAGATGTCCCTGTATAAGTCCTTGTATAATTTTAATCCACGAATAACTCCCTAACCGTGTGTTTGACTGGTCCCAATTTTTGTAAGGACCGTCTCAGGAATGTATAGAACCTGTTCACCAAGTTTGGTGACGATCGGTCCGTTCATTCTTGAGATCTATATGCGAACACAAACACACAAACACCCAAACAAACACACAAACACCCAAACAAACACACAAACACCCAAACAAACACATCGAGCGAAACCTATACACACCCCTATACCGGGGGTGTAATAAGAAATGCAGAGTTATCTCCCATGTTTTTCGCTAATGTTTCTGAGAATAGACGAACTGAGACGAAAGTGATTGCAGATTGGCCGACTTCGACAGTGATCTCCGTTCTGTTCTTCACAGTTATGATAAAGACATCGTTCTAAGGTTAAAACAAGTCGAAATGTTGAGACTGCTGTAGTAGGAAGGAGACCGTGATATTGTTGCATCACTCCCAACTGGTTACGGAAAAAAGTGTCGTCTGCTTCGTAGCCAAAGTTGATTATCACGTGACACTTTTGCTATATTTACACCCCCGGTATAGGGGTGTGTATAGGTTTCGGTCGATGTGTTTGTTTGTTTGTTTGTTTGTTTGTGTGTTTGTGTTCGCATATAGATCTCAAGAATGAACGGACCGATCGTCACCAAACTTGGTGAACAGGTTCTATACATTCCTGAGACGGTCCTTACAAAAATTGGGACCAGTCAAACACACGGTTAGGGAGTTATTGGTGGATTAAAATTATACAAGGACTTATACAGGGACAGCTTAATGGTCAAAGGGAAATAACCATTCTCACTCAGTCACTGCCACCAACTGAGAAGGTTATTTCCCTTTGACGGGGGTGTTTTTTCTACCTCGGAGAAATTTCTTGTTAAAGTTGTTTGCACAGTAAATACACCCGCGAAAGATAGCTCGCTTGAAACTGTCTTACATATCAATTCCTTTGTAATCTAAAAGTTACACAACACCATGAGAAATCATTATCGACGATCGCGAATCTGCTTATATCAATAACACATTACAAAAAGCTCTAAATATGTAAAAAAATCGATTTCCTCTCCAGAGAAGGAAAACAAAGGCATCCTGTCAGGGATAAATGAGACCCGAAGGGAAGTAACTCATTTTATCTGAGTTCAGGATGGTTCTTGGTGTTGAAAGGCACATGCCTCGCCGACACATGACCTTTGGAGCGCTCATTGCAAAACATGCCGACATTCGGAAACTCTCCTAGCCCTCGACATGAGCATTGGGGTCATATCGGTTACATTAACTCCGTAAATTTGCGTCGCTACAGATCTGGTAGAACATTTTCTAAAAACCAATACCGAGGGTACGCCCGAGAACGACATACGTAGTGCGTTCAGGGACCCGCTCTTATCAGAATTAGAGTGTCACAGGACTCCCTTGATGAATTTTTTGTACTTTTTTCTGGCTTATAGTGCGTACAGAACGCAGGAACGCACAGTCTCGGGAGCCCAGGGGCAATTTGTGAGGGTTTTCTGTCATGTCAAGAGTCTCCATGTATTCGCCGATAGAAGCATGTACATTAGGAGGCAACAGAAACGCGCCACAGTCGCTCACACTGCTGCAAGTGATTTTTCATTGTTTTGAAACTGTTCTAAATTATGAACCAGATAAGGTATGTCAAAAAGAAAAACAGATTCGTGGAGGATATTTTACTGGCTGTACGATTAGTGCATAGCTGTTAATCGTTGTCTCTCCCCCCCCCAAAAAAAAACCCTTTTCTGAGACAATAATGACTGTGGCGCGTATCTTTTGCCTCCTACCGTACTTGACTGATAGTGGGTCATTCGACAACCGATGATCCAGAAATAACTACTGTTATCGACTATGGTCAACTTACAAAGTATCACAAACACGTCTTCATTGAGCAGAGGACTCGGGTGACTTAAATGACGCCGTGAAACTGTCAGTAGGGCTAATGTGCACAGGACTAATGTTAAGGTTTGTTCCCTTTTGTACGATACATCTTTTATTGTTGTTTTAGTAATAGGAACTGAAGTGAGAACATATTATGCACGCGGACGCAAGAGATACATAGATACAGACACAGTCCGACACACAGGGACACACACACACACACACACACACACACACACACACACACACATACACACCACAAACACACACACACACACACACCACAAACACACACACACCACACACACACACACACACACACACACACACACACACACACACACACACACACACAGACTTATTCAAATAAGGCAGAGCTCTATTTTAAGATATGAGAAACACAGGGAGGATGAAACTGATGTTTGTTCATGTCAATGCTTGTTGTTCTCTCAGGTGCCAGGTGCCGCATAACTCTTACTTACTCTTGTTACACATGTCGTATGCATTCAGAACGCTTATGTCCCTTTGTTTCCCGGACACAAAGACAGACAGACAGACAGTCAGACAGCACACATACACACGCACGCATGAACGCACACACGCCCGCACGCACGCACGCACGCACTCTCTCTCTCTCTCTCTCTCTCTCACACACACACACACACACACACACACACACGCACGCCGGCATCCGTCTTAGTCAGTTTCACAATCGTTCCCGGCTCAAACACTCACATAAATCCCAGAAATAGATTTAGTACAATACGCTGATGAAGCTTTTTACAAGTTCGGCTCTGCTGTCGACATCAAGATAAGTCTTCGCTTTGTGCTAAAAAGGGTGCAACTTGTGTGTTAACATGAAATAAGTCTTCGCTTCGTGCTAAAAGGGTGCACTCTAAGGGTTATCATAAAATAAACCATTGCTTTGTGCTAAAAAGGGTGCAATTTAAGTGTTAACATAAAATAAGTCTTCTCTTTGTGCCAAAAGGGTTCATCTCACGTGTGAACTTGGAATGTTTATGGCTGTTAGGATGAACGATGGCAATATAACGAGAAGGGGATAAACAGAAACGGCAGCCCATAAAGAAAAGTCACATACAATCAGGTTTCTTTCATAAATAAGTTAATAAACGAAGACAATTCCGCATATTATGTGAGGAAATGAGTCTCTTTGACGAAGTTTCTGTGCAAAAGCTGTCTGTCTGTCTGTCTGTCTGTCTGTCTGCCCGTGTGTGCGGGCGTGCGTGCGTGGATGTTTCGTGTTTTTTTGAGTCACTTGAGAAAAAGTGACTCTATGTAATCGGTCAGTGTTAGTCTGTCCGGCCGGCCGGCCGTCCGTAGACACCACCTTAACGTTGGACTTTTCTCGGAAACTATCAAAGCGATCGGGCTCATATTTTGTTTAGTCGTGACCTCCAATGACCTCTACACTTTAACGATGGTTTCGTTGACCTTTGACCTTTTTCAAGGTCACAGGTCAGCGTCAAAGGAAAAATTAGACATTTTATATCTTTGACAAAGTTCATCGGATGTGATTGAAACTTTGTAGGATTATTCTTTACATCAAAGTATTTACATCTGTAGCCTTTTACGAACGTTATCAGAAAAACAAGGGAGATAACTAGCCTTTTCTGTTCGGCAACACACAACTTAACGTTGGGCTTTTCTCGGAAACTATAAAAGTGACCGGGCTCAAATTTTATGTGAACGTGACTCATTGTGTTGTGAATAGCAATTTCTTCCTGTCCATCTGATGCCTCATATAATATTCAGAACTGCGAAAGTGACTCGATCGAGCGTTTGCTCTTCTTGTTTTAATCCTTTTACAAATCCCCCTTTTCTCGTGCAATTGTCATTAAAACAAACAATCCATTACTTCTTTGTCCCAACGCTGGGAAATTCGGGTCGCTTTCTCCCAGTGGAAAGCTGGCAGCAACATAGTCGCGCTACCCAGTTGCATGTGTGTTTAGGTGTGATCAGCCACCTGCACTTATAGCCGAGGTCTTTTACGTGCCACAACGGTGACACGACGGTGGAACCTGGATACCGTCTCTGAGTCAGCACATAAAGTTCGGCCCGCCCGGATTCGAAACTGCGACCCTAGGATCGCAAGTCCAGTGCCGCTCTACTCACTGAATTACCGGGCCTTGTCTCGAGCTTACATAGAAATCGTCCGCTAATTCTTACATTAAACTGTTTTTGAAAGCACGCGTATAAGCACAGCTTTGCCTGTGTGCTCCATTGATTTAAATATATGTATGCGGTATTGTTATTTGAAACGGTATGTGTGCACTGCTGTATGCATATTAAAGTATGCAGTATTATTCTTTGAAATTATTTGAATACAGACACACCGTCGAAAAAACCGACTCAATAGAGCTCTTTCAAAAAAAGATGGAAGTGTATCGATAACGAATTAAAAAAAGAAAAAAAAAGAAAGGTAGTGCTATGGAACTTTTATTCAGAGACACCCATTACGTCTGGAACGCCTGTTCTAGCTTCGTCTCCCAATTTGGGCAACCAGATCAGATAGCGTGTTGTCAGATCTTGTTTCGATTGCAGAAATAAGCTGGGCCATAACTATGTAACTTGAGGGGATAAACAGGAAGTGCGACCCCACGTGCTATGGTTTTGTTCTATTTAAAACAACTTATTGGAACACCTCTGGAGAGAGGTACCATAAATAGCTGAGCTTTCATTATTTTCCACTAGATGCCCGTGGGCAGACCGAAAAGTCTCCCGTCGATGAGACAGCTCCTGTTTTAAAAGACAATGCTGCTTGTTATTTTCAGCCCAGCGATGACTTTTATCTTTGGCTCTTCAGTCTTCGCTGTTCCAAACCATCTCCTCACCCCCCCCCCCCCCCTCTCGTTCACCTCTGGTTAAAAAAAGAAAAAGATGATACTTTTCCTCCCACACCCACGGAAACCTCTCGTGATGTTAAATTATTTTTTCTGCGTGGTTTATGTCTTGTATGTTGTTTTTTTTAGCTGAGGAAACAATCGGACATTATTATTAATGCTATCATTCATTCATTCCATTCTTTCCATAAGCTTACCATCCCGAAGAAGGCAGTAACGTGCCGAAATATTGATTATAGATATAAACGTACCTAACCTGGTTACTAGTGTGTTTTCTTTTTATTTAATCATTGTTGATCGTGGGTTTTTTTCTACTAAAAACCTGCTCATACAGTTATGCTGATGGCTCCAACCGTCATGTTTTATTTGTGTCTACATAGTCACAAGCAGAGCTACTGCCAAACAGTACGTATGATAGTTTACACGCGTAGGAAGATATGTTTCATTAAAAACAAAACAAACCTTTCACATTCTTCACCAAACGTTTCGTCGTTTTGAGCCTTGTTTTAGAATGCTAGAATGCAGTCTTGAGCTTGTGCTGTAACTGAGGGAGCCACTCACCTTACTCACCTCATAAATCGATCTTACAAAAGACAGGGATTTAAGGAACTGGTCATACGATCTCCAGGAAACCGTCTTCCTTAACAATCCTTTGATCACGAGGCGCGCATTCAATATTGATTGGTTCGTGCAGGACTAATTGCCTCCAGCGCTAAATGAATCAGTACCGGCAAATGGTGCCCCGGATGGACGTGCGTAGTAACCTCCCTTTGGGTTAATGGAGGTATACCGAGTTCCCCCCCCCCCCCCCCCTGTGATGTTGATGTCGTTACCTCCCTTGGCTTTGAAATCTTTTGATGGTCAATTTCCTGGGGCAGCGGACGGGTCAAGATGTCCGTGAGGAAGCCAGCGAGGATTCTTTGCCCACTTTGCTTTGAGCCATCCGCCCTCTTTCGATGATTTATTAAGGGGGCCTGGTAGCTCAGTTGGTAGAGCACTGGATCAGTGATCCTCGGGTGACGGGTTTGAATCCAAGCTGGGACGAATACGGAAAACAATTAATGGTCTAACTCAGAGGCGGTATCCATGTCCAACTCCGTCTCACCGCCTTGGCACGTAGAAGACATCGGTCATTGTGCCAGAAGGTCAAGTGGCTGATTACACTTGAACAGTCATACACATGGGTATCGCGACTCTTGTTGCTGCAAGCTTCCTCTTGGGGGAGGCGACCTACATTTCCCAGCAATGGGATAAGAAAGTATTGTGACAACCGTTCCTGTTTTAGATTTGTTGTCCGACCTCCGAGCTGATTTAGGCTATAATGTATGATATATTTTCTGACTTTACAGTATGGCATGATTAATAGAGACGTCTGAGCTCACTTGAAGTATATTGTTTTCCATTGGAAGCAATTTAGCGGACGCAGAAATAGGCACACGGAGAGAGAGAGAGAGAGAGAGAGAGAGAGAGAGAGAGAGAGAGAGAGAGAGAGAGAGAGAGAGAGAGAGAGAGAGAGAGAGAGAGAGAGAGAGAGAGAGAGAGAGAGAGAGAGAGAGAGAGAGAGAGAGAGAGAGAGAGAGACAGAGAGAGAGACAGAGAGAGAGAGAGAGAGAGAGAGCTGTATAGAGCGAGCCTCAAGGCGAATGTAAATTCCTGTCTGGGCCGTATGCAACAAGAATGACCTCTGACGATAAAGCTCATCAGAAGTCTGACCCCTGAAGACACAAGCGTGAGTTAGAAAAAAAATAGCCTCCACACCGATTATACACCCTTGATATAAATCAGTCTGCTGGACATTATCAAAGATTACTGAAGATATCAGAGATCCTCGAACGAGTTCCTGAATACTGGGTCAGCAGAAGCACAGCTCCTAACCTCACTTATCTAACATTACTTGCAGAACTGCAAAACCTCGTCACGGTGGTTCTTTTTCGTTCTTCAGCTCATCGAGTTCTGCAAGCCCGATCTTGAGCCGCGGAGTCTTGATGAGTAGTCGGGGAACTGGAAGTCGTGCCATGTAATCACTGCCAATTTTTTTTAAACTTCATCATGCACATATTCTTAACAGGAGTCTCGGTGGTACTGGTGTTCTCTTCGTCGTGTAAGAAAACGTTGGCAGAGAAAGATCAGAACTGCGCATCCCTCTATATCTTGACCTTCTTTTTAAACTCATTTGGCGGAGATTTCGTTCATTTTTCAAAGTTTCCAAACATTCCCATGGGTTTATTTTTCAGTATGTAACTGTTAACGTTTTAATTTCAACTTATGTTCATCGCTTTTACCAGTTTTTCAAATTCATTTATTTGCTGATTGTTTTGGTCAGTAAATTTTGGAGAAATTAGACCTATCACTAGTATCCGATATCCATTTAGCAGTGATATACAGACACCGCAACACGGTGGCCTAGTGGTAAGGCGTCCGCCTAGTGAGCGGGAGGTCGTGGGTTCGAACCCCGGCCGGGTCATACCTAAGACTTTAAAATTGGCAATCTAGTGGCTGCTCCGCCTGGCGTCTGGCATTATGGGGTTAGTGCTAGGACTGGTTAGTCCGGTGTCAGAATAATGTGACTGGGTGAGACATGAAGCCTGTGCCGCGACTTCTGTCTTGTGTGTAGCGCACGTTAAATGTCAAAGCAGCACCGCCCTGATATCACCCTTCGTGGTGGACTGGGCGTTAAGCAAACAAACAAACAAAAAAGTGATAGACAGGCAGCCAGCCAGCAAGCCAGCCAGCCAGACAGACAGACAGACACAGATAGATAGTCATACAGATAGACAGACAAGAAGACAGATAGACAGACAAACAGGACCTTTGACGTGACCTTTTATCTTCACCCCTTTGTTCACTACTTCTACATACGTACGTATGCACTCTTTCGCAGAGCGGCTTCAAGCGAAGCAGACACAGTCGATCTACTTGCAAATGAACGGCTGTCGGGTTCGCTTTTCCCTTTCTGCTTATCTGATGCATCACGATCGCTGCCAATATGTGTTGTAATTTTTCTCTCCTTTTTGTCTCTCTTCTGGGTTTTTTCTTTCTTCTCTCGTCTTCCCTGTAGAAAATATGTGAAAGAACTGGGTGGTTTGAGCAGCGATAAAGTGTTTGTCCTGAACTGCGTTCGAGGTTGACGATTAGTTTTGATTTTGTGCTTTTTGTCCTTATCTTATTTAAAAAAAAATTCAGAAACAACTTTTACCGACTTTCGTTGCCCTTTGTTATTTTATTTTCGTTGCCTCTTCTCTGCAGAATAGTCTCGACAAAACTTGGTAGAACTGGGCGTTGTTGTGGATTAGTTGTCCAAAACCGCTGTTAGTGTTAGTTTCTTTTCAGAAATGACAGATTAGTTGGTTTTGTAGTTGTTGCTGTGTTTTCTTTTCCGTTTCTTCTATTTATGTCTCCTTTCTTTCTATTCTGTTATTTTCTGCTCGTCTCTTCTCTGTAGAAAAGTTTCGACAGAACTGGGTAGATTGATGTGGTTGTGCCGGATTGGTTGACCAAAGCCACTGTTGCCAGTGTTACGTTTCTTTTAGAGTTGACGATTAGTTTGTACTTGTTACTGGTTTTTTGTTTTTGTTGTTCTGTTGTTATTGTTTGTTTTTTTTAGTTTTTTTTTAATGCAGCATATTCATTATCACGTCTTTTAGGCGAAAGGGCACGGGCCGTAAAAAGACTAAACCGTATCCATGCATGACAGCATTTTAGTGAACTGAACGATTCGATGCCAAAAGTGATCTCTTTAACTGCTCCACATTCATTCCATTAATCTCGATTTGCACAGAGATGCAACTGACAACTGATCGCTGTGTGCGATTATTTAGATTGGGCGGAAAGTTTGCAGTTGCTGCTCAGCAGGGTTTCCGCCGTAACCTGACAAATTTGAGCGATTGCAATGTTTACCCCAAATTCTTTGTGGTCGGCTTTGCTTTCAGGCCATAGGCGCTTGGCATGGCGCTTCGATTTGGATTCTGGCTGCTGTTAGTGCGAATGAAAGGTCAATAAGATGCGATGTATCCTGCTGGTGGTGGTGGAGGTGGTGGGAGGGGGTCGTGATGCTGCTGCTGCTGCTGCTGCTACTGCTGCTGATGCTGATGCTGATGGTGATGATGGTGATGATGATAATGACCGCGTCTATACTGTTGCCGGTTATACGTGTACTGTTTAGACGGCTGACGATGGTGATGTATGGACGACGACAACAGAGACGACGAAGAACACGGCAACAACGACGACAATGTTGATAAGCCTGGTGGCTGACGGTCGTGCTCTTGTTGCCATTGTAGGGGGGCGCTAGCTTGAAAACAATCGTTACCTCTACGAAATACGTGTCCTTCTTCATGCAGCAGAAAGGTTCAGCAGTGAGGTAAAACTGACAGACAAGTGTTCCGTTTTTAGAAAAGGAATAAAACAACAACCAATCAATATAAAAATGTCCATTCGCTGCGAAGCCGCTTTGATATAACACTGCATAAAAGTGTCGATCTAAAGTACACGGATGTTAGAGTGTTTGGAAAGGCTTTTTGTTTTCACCAAAAGAACGAACATGGGGTCAACGATGGAGGGTCAACATCTACTGGAAACAACGTTTTCTGTTTGGAAATCGGACATGCTTTGTTTCAGATTATGAAAGGATAAAATAGCAGGTATGTAATCTATCTCCTGAAACTAGGCAGAATAACAAGTAAAAATCAAAAGTAAAGATGAGGATGAAGTCGCTTGTTCATTCCAATGCTTGTTATTCTCTCAGGTGCCAGGAGATTGGTTCCGTATAACTCTCGCTTACTCTATTACACATGTCGTATGCATTTAGAGCGCTTACTTCCCTTTGGTTATTTGATATCTCGAAAAACAAGTAATCAGTGGAAGAAGCGGATAAACCGAATGAGGGCTGAGAATGGATTCTCCAATTTAAAAGTCCGGTAAATCACCACAGATATGTACCGGATAGGATAAGGGTAAGGACAGGATAAGGACAGGATAAGGATAAGGTATTATAAGCCTATGTGAAGTTAGCCTTGTGGAAATTAGCCTGCTTTCAAACTGGGGAAATCGAGCTGCTATACAGTAAGGCGCTACACATCTTTCGACGGCGACTTCTACAGGGTTTAGAGCAGCCATCCCCCTGAATTAAAAATAAATAAAAACCTGCCTGTCTCCTTTTTTTTGTTTTTTTTTTGGTTGTTGTTGCAGTGTAGACATTTTTTACTGACTGAATAAAGTTGTTACCGACACCCGTGTAAACCTGAAAAGAAAATGTCGGCAAAATATGCACAGGAAGCAGCCAGGTTGATGGCTTTTGTCATGCCTAAGAAAATAAGAAAGATGATCTTTGAGCGGGAGGGATTGTGTCTTGGGTACAGATGGACAGTGGAACTGACAGACAGACAGACAAACAGAGCGAAACCTATAGACCGCCACATAAAGGCGGTGTAAAAAAGATGTTTTCAATGGGGGCCCGGTAGCTCAGTTGGTAGAGCACTGGACGTGTGATCGGAAGGTCGCAGGTTCGGAAGCCATGTCCCACCCCCGTGTCACCACAATGGCACGTAAAAGATCTCGGTCATTCTGCCATAAGTGCAGATGGCTAATACCACCTAAACACGCATACACTTGGGTATCTTGTCAAAAGCCGTGAGGGCGTAAAACTCGAATAATATAACCCATATCTTAGCCTGTAGTACACGAAGCATTCTCTCTTTCCTTAATGTTTTCAAACCGGGAACTTCATGTCAAGATGCACTTAGGGTATTTCTGTTGACAGAAATCGGAGAAAAAGGATGACTTGTTGTTTTGTATGTGTGGTTTTTCTCCAAATCGTCTTTTCTATGTTCCAAATCTCGTTGACAGATGAAGTTTTCAAATCTGTTAAAATTGTTGAGATTCTTGTTCTGTGACAGCAATTTAACGGCCTGTTGTCATAGATCAGAATTAGAGAATCACTACGTGAGTGTGCGGACGTGAGGGGCGGAGTATTTACAGACAAGAATAGAGCAGATTTAATGCCTGCATGTTTTGTTCATTACAGTAGTTTGTTTTAGTTTGTTTTAAAGCTGAAGTGTAGGAGTATAAACAGACAAGAATAGAAATGTTTTAATGCCTCGAAGTTTAGTTCATTATGGTATGTTTAAAAAGTGGTGTGTTTTTTTTTATAGCTGGAGTGGAACATTTGCTAAGATGTGCTTTCAATCTTTTAATTTTTTCGTTTTTTCCCCATTATCTTCTTTCATCTTCTTCGACTTTCTTGTTGTTGTTGTTTGTTGGTTGTTGGTTGTTGGTTGTTGTTGTTGGTTGTTGTTGTTGGTTGTTGTTGTTGGTTGTTGTTGTTGGTTGTTGTTGTTGGTTGTTGTTGTTGTTGTTGTTGTTGATGGTGGTGGTTGTTGTTGATGGTGGTGGTTGTTGTTGTTGTCTCCGTTGTTGTTGTCTCCGTTGTTGTTATTGTTGTTGTTGTTGTTGTTGCCGCCGTTGTTATTGTTGTTGTCCATCCTCTCCTTCTTTGTTCGTGAGGTGAACATGGTTACATGTATTTACCTGTCTGTAGTTGATAGACTAATAGTGCCCCCCAAAAAGAGGCACACCAGTGACCTATCAAATATCGTGCCTGGGCTGGCGTTCACGAGAAAGTACCCAACTGGGTGGGAACGATCCACGGGATCGTACTGGTCAATATCATAATATATAGGTCTAAGTTCCAACCAAACCAACGCAGCGGTTGGGTCCCCACACGTTCTGGTACTATCTCGTGTATACCAGTCTTGGTGGCAGAGGACAAAAAAACTAGACGAGCATCATCGCCCTCGTTTATTGATCCCGTAGAGAGGAGGAAGGCGCGGTGTTAGAGATAGACGAATACAAAAGGGAGGGTACTGAGGAATGATGAGTATAGAGAAAGGGGGAGAGAAATATGAGAGAGAGAGAGAGAGAGAGAGAGAGAGAGAGAGAGAGAGAGAGAGAGAGAGAGACACACACACACACACATACAGCCACACAGACATACAGACACAGACAGACACAGACAAAGACAGAGAGAGTACTTCAGAACTGACGAAAAATGGGGAAACGAGATAGAGGCCCAGGGACCATGCGGTGGACTGACAGGGAATAAACCAAAGCGCCGTACCATGCAGTCATACCCCATTTCTTGCTGAGTGGCTGGATGCTTGTCTATAGAGCTCCTCAACTCTCAGCCATTCACACCACACTCACAACAACCAGCACGCACCATTGCCGTTGTTTCATTCCTGTTGTCGTCGTCGTCGCTGTCACTAGCGTCGCCGTATTTGTCATCATCGTCGAGTTGTTGCTTTCTTGATTACGTTCCAGTCTGGATAAGCTCTTTCGTGATTTGTTTAGAGTCTGAGCTTGCGGACTTTACAATACTTCACTCAGTGTTTATGTTGAACATTTGTTACCGTCATTTCGTTGAAGTAAAATATAGGAGTTTTCGTCGTTAAGTTTTGTAACGATGGATGAGTGCGTTCGGATGTCAAAGTGCTTCACTCAGTGTTCACGTTGAACTGATATTTGTCATTGTCCTGAAATGTTTGTTCTCGAGTATCTGCAATGGATGAGAAGTCAGCGTGTTTTACAGAATTTCATCCTTTACACTGAAGATTCATCATTGTCGTCAAGTTTAGTTCTTGAGTATCTGCGATGGATGAGCTGTGTCGGTGTGTTTCAAAGTGCGAGTTTGGGGATTTCACGATGCTTCATTGTTTTCGTTGAACTCGTTTTTATCATCGTCGGTATTAACTTCTCGACTCATTTTCTGCAAGAATAAGCTTTCTCACTGTATTTCACAGAATGTGCTTGCTAATGTCAAAATGTTTCACCGGTAACGTCGCTATAGTGGAAAATTGTTCTTGGTTATTTACTATGAAGGAGGTCTGTTGGTTTTTGTCACGGGTTACTTTTCAGAAGTAACATGGCGTTACACTGTTTATGTAAAGGCAATGCAACGATGTTGCAACAATGCTGACCTCTGCTTTAGAAACTGTCCACAGAAGCGAGCTGCCTGAGTGAATGAATGAATGAAGAGGGTGGGACTCTACTTCTTCAGCTAAATGTCACAGGTGGATTGAGTAGACGGGAAAACCTTTTTTCTCCCACTGAAGGATGTGTATAAGGGGCAGTCTTTCTGAGTACACATCCTCCACATGTTTCTTTGCCCTTTGCAATCAAGTGGAAGGGTTACCACAGCCGGCTTGAAGTGACAAGTTGAGAGTTTATGTTTGTCTTACCTTTTGACGCGTGAACTGAAGCTTCCGCAACGGTTTTGGATGCATTGTTACCGAGTTAGAGTGTTGCAGTGTTCGTGTTAACCATGAATCTCTTGTATTTTACCGGTTATTATTTGAACATATTGGAAAGGAAACCGTCAATCGACCAGTCTTGAAATCTTGTCAGCCTGTTGGCATTCGATAGGTTTTCGTATGAAAACAAAGCAAAGCTGCTGCGTTATATTAATCGAACAACTTAGTTTGACCAGTTGTCTCGACAAAGTCACTGATGGTTTTGTACCATGTACTCATCACGTTCGCGAAACATCTAGCGCAGTCCTTGAGCGATGCATGGTGGTGTGGAAATGACAGAAGACAAGAGTATATTGAAGAAAATACTGGACGAACGTGGATGGTAACATTAATTTCATTCTGCTGGCCTCTGCAGCTGTCTTCCAACTTGAAGGTCTGTCGCCCGCCGGCGAGACTGCCACAAACTTTGAGAATCTTCCCTTTTCTTTTTGTGAATGTTGCAGCAGTTAATTTTGTTTGGCTTGGTCTTTCACTTGAATTGTACGTAGCACGCCGGCAAGACTGCATGGAACATTCGAGACTTTTTCATTTTCTTTTTTTGTGTCTGGAATTTGATTATTGGTGCATGCAGAGAGCTTTTGGACGGTGGAAAAAGGACGCAACCATCCGTGATACTCCCCTTATCCTCCTTCACCCTCCATCCCCGCCCCTTCACGCCCATCCGAGTTTATTGCAACGAAGATCGATGAAAGAGGGATGGAAGTTTCGGTTGGACCTTTTTCATTGTGCCAAAGGTAACCCCCACAGTAGGCCATAGGTTGGCTGTGAGAAAACTGGCGCTAACAGTTTTCGACAAGCGTCTCACTCGATATCCATCTACGACGTTTGCGTGGACTCCGTCTTCTTCGGCCATTGTCCTTCGAGTTGCTTCTGAACGGTTGGTGGTTTGGCTTGTGTGAAAATAGTTTTCCACAAACCTCTGACTCTATGCCCATCTACGACGTTTGCGTGGACTCAATCTTATGCAATCATTGACCAACTTGTCTGTAGGTTTCAAACAATTGATAGTTTGCCTGATGGAGAAAATGGGTGCAAGCAGTCATTGACAAGTGTCTAATTCACGATGTTCTGTTGGACTCAGTCTTCTGCAGTCATTGCTTTAACCGGTAAGTTTCAAACTGTTGTTTGTTTGGTTGATGTGAAAATGGTACAAACGTTTAGCGACACGTTTTTGTACAACGTTCGGTTGAACTCAATGGTCTTCATTGTGCTACGATTCATTCTGCAGATATTGACAGTTTTGATGAAGTGAAAATGTTGTAAGCGGTTTTCGACACAAGCGTCTCACTCTCCACCAATCTACGACACTCCTTTCCTTTGCCTGTGCCTCTAAACTGAAAGGGAAAACGGTTGCAGAGCGTGACTTGAAAGCTTGAGATTTTTTCTCGTGTGGACTTGCACTCGACCGCTGCAAGAATGCACGGCAACGCAAGCCAGCTAAGTACGGAAGCACAACCCCAACCCTTCTTCACAAATTCAGTGAGGAACGTGCATCGACTTAAAAAACATTGGTTGGATTGATACAGCTGTGCTGTCAATTGAGCCCGTGATGTAGGATATACTCTTTATTGTGACAGGATAATATAACTCTCCCTGACGGATATATAGAGATGTGGTTCCTAGCTGTCAAGTCAATCTGCCTGGGATGTTTGGTATACTCTATTGTGAGTTATTTCGAATAATTATGCTGACTGGTAGCAAATCATAAGTGAGAAAATGGACATCAACATGAGCCGGCAGGCGAACGTTGATAACATTTTCCAAACATGTCTGTTATCATTTGCTAAAAGTCAGCATATTAGAAATAACGGTTTTATTACCAACTAATTTTGACCTTAAGGCCTAAAAAAAAAAAATAGGTGTGGTTACGGTAACCCGACCTACCCTATTTTTTGGGGCCGACCCTATAACTTTTTATTACATTTGTAAAAAACAATATCCCAAAAAACAAGTAAACGAGTGCAGAAAACGCAATGAAAGCGAAAGCGCCCGAGTCGCACACTTATTTCCCTGTCAAGTAGGTTTAATTTGTACACATTAGAAAAAAAAGTTTAAAAAAAAAAAGTGATTGCCTACCTTCCTACCCTATTTTTTTTTGGCTATGTTACCGTAACCACACCTATTATTTTTTTTGGCCTAATACAAGACGAAGCGATCCTGCGACTTAAATGGAATAGCTACAATTGGGACTTTATTGCTCTGATCTGATTATGCCTGTCAGTCAAAGCATTCTCGTGACCTGGATCAGCCAATTACTCACCTGATATGATGAAAATCAACAAGTCAAATGCTCACACACAACAATCTCAAACAACAAACCACGTTGAACGTCATGTTTTCCAGTTGCTTTGGTTTTTACATTTAGTCAAGTTTTGACTAAATGTTTTAACATAGAGGGGGAATCGAGACGAGGGTCGTAGTAGATGTGTGTGTGTGTGTGTGTGTGTGTGTGTGTGTGTGTGTGTGTGTGTGTGTGTGTGTGTGTGTGTGTGTGTGTGTCTGTGTGTCTGTGTGTCTGTGTATCTGTGTATGTGTGTGTGTAGAGCGATTCAGACCAAACTACTGGACCGATCTTTATGACATTATACATGAGAGTTCCTGGGAATGATATCCCCGGATGTTTTTTTCTTTTTTTCGATAAATACCTTTGATGACGTCATATCCGGATTTTTGTAAAAGTTGAGGCGGCACTGTCACACCCTCATTTTTCTATCAAATTGATTAAAGGTTTGGCCAACCAATCTTCGACGAAGGCCGGACTTCGGTATTGCATTTCAGCTTGGTGGCTTAAAAATTAATCAATGACTTTGGTCATTAAAAATCAAAAAATTGTAAAATAAAATTCTTTTTTGTAAAACGATCCAAATTTACGTTCATCTTATTCTCCATCATTTTCTGATTAAAAAAACATATAAATATGTTATATTTGGATTAAAAACAAGCTCTGAAAATTAAAAATATAAAAATTATGATCAAAATTAAATTTTTTAAATCAATTTAAAAACACTTTCATCTTATTCCTTGTCGGTTTCTGATTTCAAAAACATATAGATATGCTATGTTTGGATTAAAAACACGCTCAGAAAGTTAAAACGAAGAGAGGTACAGAAAAGCGTGCTATCCTTCTCAGCGCAACTACTACCCCGCTCTTCTTGTCAATTTCACTGCCTTTGCCACGAGCGGTGGACTGACGATGCTACGAGTATACGGTCTTGCTGAAAAATTGCATTGCGTTCAGTTTCATTTTGTGAGTTCGACAGCTTGACTAAATGTTGTATTTTCGCCTTACGCGACTTGTTTTTCTTGTACAAGAGAGAGCAACAGACTCAGAATCAACACCAGACAGTACAGAAATGAGTACATTTGACGTTAATTTAGTAACCACCGGAATTTCATTGGATTCTTCAGAAGGTTGACAAAGACATTTTCAAGCGAGCAGGTCTGCATGGTATGCTCAGAGGGTGGGTGGTGCCTTAATTGTCATTCTGTGCAGCACCCGCACCGACATTTGCTTTTCAGAACTTTACTTTGTAAAGTGTATTATTTCAAAGAATTAAACGTGCCATTCCATAGTATAGGACACGCTGATATTTGTCTCAGCTGTAATAATGATGTGCAAATAAGCTTCAAATGCAGTGTCGGCTATGAGTATGACCACTCACAGGGGACGTGCATTGCATGTACGCGCACGTTAGGTATACATACTTGCTTTAGACGTTCAGTGTTTACTCCCTTTCGAAGGACCCGCCTTTACCCAAGCAGAGTCATGTTAAAAGGTTGAAATGAGAGGCATTATAGGGTTCAGGGTGTCATCTAATCTAAACTTAGTCAACCTTAAAGGCACAGTAAGCCTCCCGTAAACCATTACAGATACTGTCAGGCTTTTACACACAGTACAAACACCCTTTCATTTAAACACTCACTGCTTGAGAACATCCTCCGTAAAGAGCGAGCAATTTTCAAAGAATTTATTGTTGCGTCGGTTTATTTTACCCCTGAGCCATCGTGAACCCTTGTCAATCAATCAATCAATCAATCAATATGAAGCTTATATAGCGCGTATTCCGTGGGTACGGTTCTAAGCGCTTGTCGAAGAGTTGTCAACACAGGACTAACAAAGAAACTAACATCTACAGACGGACACGAACCCTATCACACACTAGCAAACCCTGATAAACATACAACAAACAACTGTTTAACAACAATATACACATCAATAGCTTTCTTTCTTTCTTTCTTTCTTTATTTGGTGTTTAACGTCGTTTTCAATCATTCAAGGTTATATCGCGATGTGATCCAGTTTCCTTTTTTTCACGATGTAGTCGTCAGTTTGTGATTTCAATGCGACTCGCTGTAAGCTTATCTGCAATAGCACGTTATTTATGAACCTCTGAATCTAAACGCAACAAACGGCTGCTATTCACACGAACTCTAGCGATGGCTTTTGACTGTTCAGAGGAACTGGCGATAGGCATAACCGTCGTCTGCTACGAGAACCACGACCTTGCGTGACCCTGCTTCCGGGCTTTTCTTTTTTCAAACTTTCAAAACTTCGAATTGTACTGATCTTGTCTTGATGAAAAAAGAATTCTTTTATGATTTAAGAATGTTTGTGTAACAATCTGTCAATTTATTATTTAGATTTTAAAAGTTAGGTCTAGCGCCAAAACGCACCGTCCGATTGTCTGATCAGACAATCCGCAAAATTCATTCTTTGAAAATTGCTCGCTCTTTACGTAGGGCACCTAGGATGTTCTCAAGCGGTGAGTGTTTAAACGAAAGGTTGTTTGTACTGTGTGTAAAAGCCTGACAGTATCTGTGATGGTTTACGGGAGGCGTACTGTGCCTTTAATGGCTCTACTGCCTACTGGGACGTTGTTCGGATTTCGTTTCCTCGAAAGATTTGCCAAAATAAAATTTCTTTCTTTCTTTCTTTATTTGGTGTTTAACGTCGTTTTCAACCACGAAGGTTATATCGCGACGGGGAAAGGGGGGGGGGGGGGGGGGGAGATGGGATAGAGCCACTTGTTAATTGTTTCTTGTTCACAAAAGCACTAATCAAAAAATTGCTCCAGGGGCTTGCAACGTAGTACAATATATTACCTTACTGGGAGAATGCAAGTTTCCAGTACAAAGGACTTAACATTTCTTACATACTGCTTGACTAAAATCTTTACAAACATTGACTATATTCTATACAAGAAACACTTAACAATGGTAAAAGGAGAAACAGAATCCGTTAGTCGCCTCTTACGACATGCTGGGGAGCATCGGGTAAATTCTTCCCCCTAACCCGCGGGGGGGCCGAAATAAAATGACCATTCTCGTTTCGGCGTATTTTAGAAATTGCCAGTCTTCTAGATGATTTTGGGTAAGTTGAAGGGGTGGCTCTACCCCATGTGAAAGCCTATAGGCAGATCTGAGATAGTCAATCGATTCGTTTACAAGGGAAGGACTGTGCCTTGGATTCATTTGAAAAATAGTTTATTGATAACAATCCTGGGGACCCGGTATAGCTCAGTTGGTGGAGCTCTGGACTTGTGAACCTCGGGTCACGGGTTCGAATCCAGGCCGGGACGGACAAAGGTCAGCTTTATGTGATGACACTGAGACGGTATCCATGTCCCACCCCATGTCACAACTGTGGCACGTACGTAACGGATCACGGTCATTCTGCAAGAAGTGCATATTTATTTAAAACCTATACACACACGCACAGGTCTGGGAAGCGACTCTGTTGCTGCTAGCTTTCCACTGGGAGAAAGCAACCCGAAATTCTCAGCAATGAGACAATAAAGTAATGAAAATGAGACAATGAGCTAAAACAGTGAAGAAAATGAAGAAAACAAATGTTAGCTTCGTTCAGCATTCGTGAAAAGGTCACATTCAGATGGACGTGTTGTGACGGGCAGTTTACACAACCGCAGCTTCCGCTCTCACGGGACTTTTACCTTGCGTCGCAGTTCGCGTGTGTGTCACATCCCTTTTGCACTGAGGTGTAAAGCGTTTCAGACCCGAGGTTGTTGACGTAATTGCTTGTGTGAAAAGAAAGTCGTGTTATTGTGTGTGTGTGTGTGTGTGTGTGTGTGTGTGTGTGTGTGTGTTTGTGCGTGTGTGTGTTTGATGCGGAAAAGGGGGGGGGGGGGGGGTGGGTGGGCTGGGATCGTGTGTGTGCATGTGTTTGGGAGGGGGGTGGGTGGGACCGGATGGTGTGAGTATATGTGTGGGTGCGCGCTCGCGCGCGTGTGTGTGTGTGTGTGATTGTGTACTGCGGGTGTAACGGTTTACGCACATTGGCGTGTGTGTGTGTGAGGGTGTGTGTGTGTGTGTGTGTGTGTGTGTGTGTGTGTGTATTTCAAGAATATGACAGTGGTTGCAAGTCAATGCCGTCATTGCCAGGAATACTATCAGTGTTTATATGTATCTGCCATGAGACCTACCTTGCATGCGTTTGTCTAGTCTGAGTACTTTTTCCCCTCTGTCTGCTTATCTTTAAAGTGCAACACAGACAAAAGACATCGGCGAAGCCTGTAAGCTTTAGTCTACCCTCAGTATTATTTGTTTCTGGTTGTTGTTTTTTTTTGTATAAAAGAAAAAGTTGAATGCACAGACAAAAGACATCAGACATTGCAAGACGGTAAGCTTCAGTCTACCGGCCCTTGATAAATTTGATCTGCTTATTCAGAAAGTGCAACACACAGACAGAATACATTGCAAGACCGTCAGCTTACTGCAATGACATGTCATGTTCTCCGCTACAGGCGTTGGCTTGTCTGCCAGTGCTGTGTAATCCCACGGGGAAATACAATGACTGTCGCGTTCAGATGGAAAAAAAGCCATTACAGTAAGGCATACCCAGTGCTAATCCTACGGTGAAAGTATATTATATACAGATAAGGTTTCGGTCCTCAGTGGCCAAACAACCATTTGCAGCTAGTTTACCGAGTGCTCCTACGGTGAAATGCGAATAGCTACAGTTTTTATCCCCGATCAGTAGTGTTCAGAACTAATATCAGCGTACTACTGAGAGGTTCTCCTCAGTTTAATCCGAAACAGTAAGCAAAGCATGGCCACACTGTCACTGATTAGATAGGCTGTTTTAGTCTGATCGAATACCTCGATGAGGGAGGTTTTTGTTTTTCGTTTGGAATTGATTAGACTTTTTGTGTGTTCATAACAGCTAGTGTTTGGTGTCAGTTTACTATGTGTTTTTGGTTTGATTGCAAAGGTGTATCACTAAATCAAACCAACATTAGCATGCGCTCGGGCCACCCCCCTGCCCGCCCCTCACGCATAGACAAACACACACATGCATATGCTCTTCGGCACAGACACGGACACACACACGCACACTCACGAACATGCAGGCACAGACATGAATAAGAATAAGGATAGGGATAAGATTCAAATAGTCCTGTGAGGTTACCCTTATGGAAATTCAGGGTGCTTTCTCCCCGTGGGGAAAGCTAGCTTCCATACAGTATTCGGCGCTACCCATTTTTTCTTCTTCCGGCATGCGTGTATTCATGTTTCCAAGCCCTGAGACTTTCCCTGTGAACTTGGGTTGTTTATCGTGCGCATGCGTGCACACGGGGGTGTTCGGACACCGAGGAGAGTCGGCACAAAGTTGATTCTGGGAAATAAATCCCTCGCCGAACGTTGGGATCGAACCCACGCCGATAGTGACAAATACAGATAGAGATAGATACAGACACACACAGACACACAGACTCTCTCTCTCACACACACACACACACACACACACACACACACACAAACACACGCGCGCACGCATGCACGCACGCGCACACGTACGTACACTGACACACACACACACACATACACACACACACACACACACGTGAGACAAACGAGTCCCCACATTCAGCCGCCAACTTACCAAATGCTGAAATGATTGACAGACACACCGATCTTTGGAGCACTGACCACCAGAGACAATCAAGCAATAAAAACAGACAGGCAGACGGATCGACAGAGGCTGAGATAAAACACCACCACCACCACAACCACAACCAGACACATAACCACAGTAACTAATCCACTCCACTCCCCCTGCCCCCCTCCCCTGTCCCCTCCCCCCTCTCCATCCCCACAAGACAAACATAATTTCCTCCCTGGAGGAAATTGGCCGCTGATTGCAGTAACCCAAACCTAGCAAAGCGTCTTAAATAATCCCTGGATGTCTGTGGTCAAAGAGCGAGAAGAGGTTTCAGCTCAGCGAGAGAGTGGATTCCATAAGAAGATTATAGCTAGCAGGAGTATTTTTCATCCTGACCTCAGGTCAAAATGAGTTCGGCTCATTCTCTCCCTGACAGGATGCCTTGGTTTTCCGGCTTGTCTGGCAAGGAAATCGATTTTTTTTTTTAACATATTTAGATCTTTTCGTAATGTGTTATGATTCGCGATCGTCGATAATGATTTTTGGCTCACGTAAGTGTAGCCTATGCGATGGTAAACTTTGTCTGTCTGTGCGTGCGTGCGTATGTATGTATGTGTGTATGTCTGTGGTAGAAACTTTAACATTTTTGGCTAAACACCGAAATACTCATTTCACGTGGTTAATTTTCAAGCACCATCTTCAAATTATTGAAGCAATGATCAACATTGTGTCGGCATGTGTGTAGTTAAAGCGTGTATCCAAAGAAAACGGGTGGTGGGGGGTTTTGAAGGGGTACAAGCAGTTGACTGATTTGTGTCGTGTTTGGCATGTAGACGGCAGGTCAGGTGTCAAGATCAGGTCAGGGGTCGCGCGAAGGATTGTGGTCCAGTTCTCACCTCGCCGATTCGCCGGGAAAGACGATTTCATGTTGTTCGGTTTCTAAGCTCCAGAAAAGTAAATAAAGAAGATACCAAAGGGAGATTTCCTACAATTTGATCTGCACAGCGTGTTTCCAATGTCCACGCGAGGAAGAGCTGTCGAAAGCGCGGCAGTCAGTGTCGATCTTGCAGCCGTATCCCGGTAAGTTCAGAGACAGATCTAGTGTCTCCCACTCTGATAACGTGTCACCTACTGTTAATCCGTTTTGTTTTAATTTCTTTTTATTTCAGCAGACACGGATGTCAAACACAGTGCTAGGCAGTCACCTCTAGTGAAATGAGTTGATCTAAAGTGCCTGTAATGTTTGGATGTCTTTGCTCGTGGTTCGATTTATGTGAATTTCAAGACTTGCAGTAGAGTCTCAAGTTAAGTTTACTCTGCCCGAAAAAAACTGTCCACCATTTACTTGAACATGCAAATATAAGGAAATAAGATATATGTTCTCAAAGTCAAAATGATGACGATTTTTTCCTCAGATTCAAAACATGCACTGTCATGGTTTTGTCTGTACAATTTAGTAAGTCTTAAGTACTTTGCAACAACTTCCTTGAACGTGAAAGACAGTTTTTGAATGCTAGATCTGTATCGCGTTTCATTCCAGACTCGATCCTCTCTTTGATTGTAGATCTACTGTTTGCTGTTTACGCACTATCATATGATTCGCTATGTAACGTTTGGTAAGCTTACCTTGCCACAGCTTTCTTGTCTGTGTTGGCATTTCTGGCTGTGTTGACCGTCAGAATTATTTTAAGAACCAGGCTGCTGCAGTCGACATGTTTCGCATATTGTAGGGTTACCATGCTGCATAGGTAAAGTGGCTTGTATAACCTGACTATTCTGTTTCAAAACACTGTTTATATTTGTGTAGGTTGTAGTCATCATAACTAATCGCATTTTGCCATTTGTTTCAGAAAGGAGGTTAACCTACAACAAGATCGACGCTATGTCAGATATATGCCTCAGCCACATGAAGACTTCCGAATTTAGATCTACTCGGCATGGTGACAAGTCTTGATGAAAAGTATAGGACTGAGGACAGCAGTGGAAAAAGTGCCCACATGGCAGGTACCTAACCTATTACCCTAGTCATTTTATCTGTTTGCCTTCTTTTGAAAATTATACATGGAGTTGATATGATGCGTTAGTTTTAACTGTGTGTGTGTGTGTGCGTGTGTGTGTGTGTGTGTGTGTGTGTGTGTGTGTGTGTGTGTGTGTGTGTTTGTGTGTGTGTGTTACGGAGTGAGTGAGTTTGTGTTATGTTACTGTTTGTTGATTTCTTACGGGAGCCTTGAAGGCTTCGCCTCTTGTTCATGGTGTTGTGTAATTTTTAAATTACAAAGGAATTGATATGTAAGACAGTTTCAAGCGAGCTATTTTTTGCAGCTGTATTTACTGTGCAAACAACTCTAAATATGGCAAAAGTGTCACGTGATAATCAACCGTTTGGTTTCAGCGCTCGCTGGAGCAGACGATTTTTTGACAGTGATGCAACCATATATTACGGTCTCCTTCCGGCAGCAGTCCCACAATATCGACTTGTTTTGACCTTAGAACGATGTCTTTATCATAACTGTGAAGAACAGAACGGAGATCACTGTCGAAGTCGGTCAATCTGCAATCATTTTCGTCTCGCGAACACTGCTCGAGAACAACATATGGGAGATAACTCTGTATTCTTGGTTTGATAGATTCGCGTAGGACTTTAGCGGCGTCCGGTCAGAGAGATAACTGGCGATAGCCGTTGAGCGATAACTGATCAGAATGGAGTATTTTTGTGCTGGACTTCTGGCTTCAAAGTGTGCATGGTCATACCGAATTATTGTTCCTTTTCTGTTGCACGACGTTCTTGCGTATTGTGTGTTGTTTGTTTGCTTAACGCCCAGCCGACCACGAAGGGCCATATCAGGGCGGTGCTGCTTTGACATATAACGTGCGCCACACACAAGACAGAAGTCGCAGCACAGGCTTCATGTCTCACCCAGCCAGTCACATTATTCTGACACCGGACCAACCAGTCCTATAGCACTAACCCCATAATGCCAGACGCCAGGCGGAGCAGCCACTAGATTGCCAATTTTAAAGTCTTAGGTATGACCCGGCCGGGGTTCGAACCCACGACCTCCCGATCACGGGGCGGACGCCTTACCACTAGGCCAACCGTGCCGGTGTTCTTGCGTATATCTGTGAAAGTGGTACAGTGGAACCTCCCCTCTCCCGTCCTTTTGAGACCTCCCAAAATCAGAAAAACAGGTCTTAACTAGGAGGTAGTGACTAGCCCTAAAATGGGGGTGAATTGAAAGAGTTAATGAACAACAAGCCTGAGAAAGCCGAGAAAGGAGTCTTACATTGGGAGGGGCGGGGGTCTTAACGTTTTTTAAAAATTTGATTTAGTCTTACAATCTGTCCCTGAGAGAGAGAGAGAGAGAGAGAGAGAGAGAGAGAGAGAGAGAGAGAGAGAGGGAGAGAGAGGGAGAGAGAGAGAGAAATAGAGGGAGAAAAAAAGAAAGAACGTGAGAGAGAGAGAGAAGAGAGAGAGAGAGAGGGAGAGAGAGAAATAGAGAGAGAGAGAAATAGAGAGAGAAAGAGAGAGAGAGAGAGAGAGAGACAGAGAGAGAGACAGAGAGAGAGAGAGACAGAGAGAGAGAGAGAGAGAGAGAGACAGAGAGACAGAGAGAGAGAGAGAGAGAGAGAGAGAGAGAGAGAGAGAGAGAGAGAGAGAGAGAGAGGATGTTGTTGGCAAGGGAATTAAGGTCAAGCTAGAATGACGTGCTGGAAAATGTCCGCGTCGCTTTCTGCACTTTATTCTGCCTGTTTCACAAATTATGGCAAACGCTTCCGTTGTGCAGAACTAATCTTTTATATGGTATCTCTTCAATGTCTCCCGACCCCGCGTTTTTGTTAAATAAAAACAAGTCGCGTAAGGCGAAATTACTACATTTAGTCAAGCTGTGGAACTCACAGAATGAAACTGAACGCACTGCATTTTTTCACAATGACCGTAGTCCGCCGCTTGTGCATAACGGAGTGAAACTGACGAGCCTGTTTGGCGCAGTAGCGGTTGCGCTGTGCTTCATAGCACGCTTTACTGTACCTCTCTTCGTTTTAACTTTCTGAGCGTGTTTTTAATCCAAACATATGATATGTATATGTTTTTGGAATCAGGAACCGACAAGGAATAAGGTGAAATAGTTTTTAAAACGAATTTGGAAATTTAATTTTAATCATAATTTTTATATTTTTAATTTTCAGAGCTTGTTTTTAATCCGATTATAACATATTTATATGTTTTGGGAATCAGAACATGATGAAAAATAAAATAAAAGTAATTTTGGATCGTTTTATAAAAAAAAAAATTAATTACAATTTTCAGATTTTTAATGACCAAAGTCATTAAATAATTTGTACGCCTCCATGCTGAAATGCAATACCAAAGTCCGGCCTTCGTCGAAGATTGCTTGGCCAAAATTTCAATCAATTTGATTGAAAATTGAGGGTGTGACAGTGCCGCCTCAACTTTTACAAAAAGCCGGATATGACGTCATAAAAGACATTTATCGAAAAAATGAAAAAAAACGTCTGGGGATATCATACCCAGGAAATCTCATGTAAAATTTCATAAAGATCGGTCCAGTAGTTTACTCTGAATCGCTCTACACACACACACGCACAGACACAGACACACACACACACACACACACACACACACACACACACACACACACACACACATACACCACGACCCTCGTCTCGATTCCCCCCTCTATGTTAAAACATTTAGTCAAAACTGTACTAAATGTAAAAAGGAGGTAGTGACTAGTCCTAAAATGGGGGTGAATTGAAAGAGTTAATGAACAACAAGCCTGAGAAAGCCGAGAAAGGAGTCTGAAATTGGGAGGGGCGGGGGTCTTAAAGTTTTTTTAAATTTTATTTGTAAAATATTTTGTTTATTAAGGTGATATTTACTGCCCAGAAAGCTATTCCCATGCGCCAAAATGCAGTATCCATATTTTCATCATTTTACGCACACAAAAGTTATTTTCCATGTACCGAAATGCAGTATCCATTTTCTACATTTTACACACGCTGTACTGTTTCTGTGCGACAATGTATCAATTACTAATTATGGTAAATATGCCTTTATAATTGCGCTAAAACATCCTTCATCTTTTTGCAGACAAAACTACGTTTTACAAAGAACATCCAGTGCAGAGGTTGAATACATGTGGTGAGTACATCTTTATCAATGCTGGCCACTCCGGTTATTGCCTCAGTCATAGGTCTCATCTGCAGGGGAGGGGCAGGTGGGGGTGGGATGGGGAGGGGGGAGGGGGGGGGGGGACTTTGCCTTGAGACTTGGCAATGCGAAACACTGTCACATTATAAGATGTTTGATAGGTTGTTGACAGACCAGCTTTTTTTGTCGGTCCGAGGGGGAGCATATCGTCTTTTATTTCATATTTATTGACCAAGGCCGAAGGTTACATTTACATTACGTATTACCTCGCCGGCATTTTGCATGCGAGATCCATCGACGGTTTTGAGATACGTTCATTATTTGTACCATAAGTGTTTGTCTGTCTCAGTCCGTCTACTTAACACATTCTACCCCACCTATGTTGACCAATTTTTTTTTTTTAGCCGAGACCAGCTTTGCTGCAGCAGGTCACTCAAAATTGTAGTAACTGTGTAGTAACTGTGTATCAACACGCTGGAATGCAGGCGTTAGATGGACGTTACAGGAAGCGACTGAAGCTAACAGTCTGAGCAGATATATATTCTTACCTGGTCA
>NC_090249.1:35506461-35508961 GCF_037325665.1 Littorina saxatilis
AATGTTTGGAATATCTGTGGTGTGAATGTTGGTTTCTGACCAGAAATGCAGATCTATCTCTGGCCGATTCATAGATTCAACCTACAAACTGCGACCTCATCTGTGATCAGATATGTTTCGACAAGCATTAAACGGATGAAATTAACCACATGCAGTTTATTCTTCAGAAAAATGCACACAAAAAATGGGTTGGGTTCGGTGATTTGTACATAAACGTCTTCCTCGCGATAGATTCGCTTATCATTTTGTCTTATGAAGCCGTCATCAACACGAACACAATGATTGCAGAAGCAAACTCTGTACCTACACGACCGAGACACAAGACTGATTATTTCACAGCTGCAATGAGAATAGAGAACAAAGACGTTTTGGGTAAGCTTATTCACGTCAGGTCTTCACTGACAAGCTAGGAACACACGGAAAATTCCGAACAAAAGTAAATGACGTCAAAGTCTCTTTCGCTTTGCGTGTAACTTTGTCATGACGTATTTTTGTGTGACGCGTTCGGCTGTTCTATCAGGTCAATGGCTGCGTGTTGCCCCGCCGGTGTGAACTCCTCCTACGGCCAAGTCGTTTTTGTGGTTTATTTCGCATTTAGGTCCCAGGTAACATTATGAAGTTTTAATACGATCAATCGGACCTATTATCAAGTTAGTGTATCAACTTTTGAACGAACTGCGCCCAGTAGTTTTCCAGCAATAAGCTGTTAAGTGGAGAAAGACACACAGACACACAGACACACAATTAAAGTCTGCTGAGCCCTTGTATTAGCGTACTCGGGGATAAATTAAACTCAACAGGTGCACACACAAAAAGGCACAAAATAATAATCGCACAACACATACATTACACGGTATTTAACTAAGAGGTTACAACATCTCTTAATTTAAAGGCTTTATACAATTTTTTACAGGGATACATTTCTGACAACAGTTTCTTGAGGTGATGCTGAAAGCAAGTTGAGTCGGAAAATGCTTGGGTTCTTATAATATTTAAATGGGATCAATTTTTCCCTTAATTTGTTATAGTATGGACAACACAAAACAAAATGGACTTCATTTTCTTGGTTTTGATTACAAGGAGGACACATCAAATCATCGGCATTATGTTTTCTATATCGGTAAGCATGCACTGCAATTTCTGAAATGCCGAATCGAAACCTGGTCATAGTAAACTTTAGATGCCTATCCATATTCGACAAAAGATAGGGTTTAACGCCATGTACAGTACAAAATGTCCGATAAACAGCAAATCTATCACTATTTTGTATATATGATAATCCCACTCTTGCCATCTGCAATCGACCAACCTTTCCCTAAAAACAAGCAAAAAATATTTTTCATTAACAACGCCCTGATTCAACCACACAAAACCAAAACCGTACTCATACAATTTACAACGGACACCTGAGGCCCAGTTCGTTTTACCACTTTCATCCATTTTATACAACATTTCATAGGATTTACGAGGAAGTCTGTGCGCCTCCATCTTTAACAATTTCAACCAGTAGCTAATGCATCTTAAAATAGAATTCAAATATATCGGATATCTCGCCATATACAAGATCATTAGGTGTTCGCATTCGAACTCCTAAGAACTTCTTCAGTGCAAATAAATGGACTTTTTCACACTGCAGAGCAGCCTTATCCAGTCCCCATAACTCAGCACCATACTGTACTATTGGTTGTACTTGGGAATCAAACAACTTCAAAAAAACATTCAAACTATTATTATTAAGCACAGATAATCTTTGTATAATACACATCAAAGCATTTTTGGCCCGGCTTGAGAGATCGCAACAGGCAGCAGTAAAACTAAGTCGAGTTGAAAACAATATTCCTAAATACTTATACACGTTTACAACTGGTAATATATCACCCTCATATGTCCATCTTTCGCTTGCACTCAAATATCCACCCTTCCTAAACACAATAATGTTACTTTTACTCATGTTTACCTTTAAATGAAGAGAAGACACTGCCCTGCGTAAATTATTTAACTGAGTCTGTAGACCCACAACAGAGAAAGAGAGAGAGAGAGAGAGAGAGAGAGAGAGAGAGAGAGAGAGAGAGAGAGAGAGAGAGAGAGAGAGAGAGAGAGAGAGAGAGAGAGAGAGAGAGAGAGAGAGAGAGAGAGCCCCGCGGGTTAGGGGGAGTCCCATAATTATTGGTTGGGACGAGAAAGAATTTACCCGATGCTCCCCAGCATGTCGTAAGAGGCGACTAACGGATTATGTTTCTCCTTTTACCATTGTTAAGTGTTTCTTGTATAGAATATAGTCAATTTTTGTAAAGATTTTAGTCAAGCAGTATGTAAGAAATGTTAAGTCCTTTGTACTGCAAACTTGCATTCAGCTCCCAGTAAGGTAATACATTGTACTACGTTGCAAGCCCCTGGAGCAAATTTTTGATTAGTGCTTTTGTGAACAAGAAACAATTGACAAGTGGCTCTATCCCATCTCCCCCCTTCCCCCGTCGCTATATAACCTTCGTGGTTGAAA
>NC_090249.1:35516461-35553961 GCF_037325665.1 Littorina saxatilis
AGAATAAGATGAAATTGTTTTTGGATCGTTTAATAAAAAGATGATTTTAATTACAAGTTTCCGATTTTTAATGACCAAACTCACTCATTAGTTTTTAAGCCACCAAGCTGAAATGCAATACCAAACCCCGGCCTTCCTCGAAGATTGCTTTGCCAAAAATTTCAATCATGTCAATTTAATTGAAAAATGAGGGTGTGACAGTGCCGCCTCAACTTTTACAAAAAGCCGGATATGACGTCATCAAAGGTATTTATCGAAAAAATGAAAAAAACGTCCGGGGATATCATACCCAGGAACTCTCATGTCAAATTTCATAAAGATCGTCCCAGTAGTTTAGTCTGTAGAACTCTACACACACACACAGACAGACAGACAGACAGACAGACAGACACACACACACACACACACACACACACATACACCACGACCCTCGTCTCGATTCCCCCCTCTATGTTAAAACATTTAGTCAAAACTTGACTAAATGTAAAAAGAGGGACAGAGGGAGAGAGAGAAAAAGAGAGGACGAGAGAGAGACTCCGCAGAGAGAGAGAGAGAGAGAGAGAGAGAGAGAGAGAGAGAGAGAGAGAGAGAGAGAGAGAGAGAGAGAGAGAGAGAGAGAGACTCCGCAGAGAGAGAGAGAGAGAGAGAGAGAGAGAGAGAGAGAGAGAGAGAGAGAGAGAGAGAGAGAGAGAGAGAGAGAGAGAGAGAGAGAGAGAGAGAGAGAGAGAGAGAGAGAGAGAGAGAGATCTTAAGGGCTTACATCATCGATTTAGTTAGGCTACAGTTTAATTTCAAACCTCGTTCTGTTGAGTCCATCCCTAAATTCGACATTTACCAATGTGTGGCCTGGTAACGCATAAGCTGAAGTTAATGAGTACCAAACATGAAGTGAATCGGTTAACAGATGTAGAACCAATTAGCATTAGTGTGGGTTGAACTTCTGTTGGGTCACCATGTAACTTAGAAGACGTAAATAACTCTGGCAGACACGCAGCGGCCGTTGTATAAGATATTCTCGGCGCCATATTGATTAAAAATCGTGATGTATAAGGAAGCAGACAACACGATCTACTGCCGATAAATTGCTTTATTTTTCACTCGAAGAGCTGGGGAAGAATTGTGTGCATGCACACGTGTATCTTGGAGAAAACCCAAAAGTAAATGTTCGTGTGTGCGTGTTTATGTGTGTTTGTGTGTGTGTGTGTGTGTGTGTGTGTGTGTGTGTGTGTGTGTGTGTGTGCCACGGTATGTGTCACGTGTGTCTGTGTATGTGTGGCTGAATAGAATAGAATATAGAATAGAATAATGTTTATTGTCATGAACCAGTAAAGTTATTGACACAACAAACAACAAATAATAATAATGCATTATACAATGCTAAAACAATCCGTAACAAATTTGCCAAGACGAACTTGAACTTCGTCTTCTAAAAATAAGTTACTTGGATTTTTGTTAGCATATTTCATATTGATATGTGAAGCATCTTCTTTAAATTCATCCCTTAATTTAACATATTTATTGCATTTATCTAGAAAATGTATTTCATCTTCTATGACATTGCATTCAATACAAAGACGATTTTCTTTAGGGATATTCTGATGTCTTCCACTTTCAATTTTTAGACAATGTGTGCTAGTCCTTAATCTGCTTAACATCTTTCTGTGTTTATTATTCTTAATTTGTATTAAGTATGACTGCATTTCGTGTGTGCGTGTGTGTGTGTGTGAATCTGTGTGTGGGAATCTGTGTGTGTGTTGAATTGATTTCGACTGTGATTGGACCCAAAACATTTTAAGATAAGTTTCTCTCATTTATGGTCTTTCTTCTTCTTCTTCTGCGTTCGTGGGCTGAAACTCCCACGTACACTCGTGTTTTTTGCACGAGTGGAATTTTACGTGTATGACCGTTTTTTACCCCGCCATTTAGGCAGCCATACGCCGTTTTCGGAGGAAGCATGCTGGGTATTTTCGTGTTTCTATAACCCACCGAACTCTGACATGGATTACAGGATCTTTTTCGTGCGCACTTGGTCTTGTGCTTGCGTGTACACACGGGGGTGTTCGGACACCGAGGAGAGTCTGCACACAGAGTTGACTCTGAGAAATAAATCTCTCGCCGAACGTGGGGACGAACTCACGCTGACAGCGGCCAACTGGATACAAATCCAGCGCGCTACCGAATGAGCTACATCCCCGCCCAACAGTTGGTCGATGTTCTTGCGAATATCTTGTTTTAGTGCATCATTAAGTTAGTGCTTCATATCGCTATTTGACTTATCATGACTGGTTCTAGGTGACTCGCTTAACGTTACCACGGTAAACATAAACAAGAGAAACAAACATTTTTAATATCAGGATGACTTATTATAACGAATGATACTTCTTAGTTTTAACAGTAAAACAATTTACCATGTTAAAATACAGAAAAAACAACTTTGTCGGTGGGAGTGTGTGAACACTGAAAATGGCAAGGCACCATCCTCCTCAGAATGCCACGATGTGCTCATAATGCTGCGTCGCTCACAAGAAATAACGGTTTTAGGTGTGACGAAAAAAAGAACAGGGCCTAAGTACGGTGGTAAATACAAGACTTATTTTACAACCATTTGAAAAATACATACATCCCCCGTGGCTGCCCGCATAACGAAATCGTTTTTCTCGTGTTTTGAACTTGCCAGTGTTACAGCACAGAGCAGAGTCCGTCCCGCACTTTGCTTTGTGTACATCACGTGGCCACCCAAACACCCGCACAACGCAACATTTTCACGAGAAAAACACGTTTATTTGTTTGCTTTGTCTGTATTATACATTTCTATTTACATTTACCACTGACACGCCAAATTGTATACTTTAGTTTGCAAGTGAATCGTTATCATACAAAATAACGTTATCACGAGACGAACAGAGATCTCAGAGATCGTCTGCTTCTCAACTGTTTCGCGCAAATCGTGTAATATTTATTTTTGCGGAAACCTCCCGAAGAAACGCAATCTCAGCGGCTTCCACCTGCAACATAGTCGTCCTTATTTGGAATGTGACGTCCTGTTTTTCGTCAGTCACACCTATCTCGAAAACTAAGCGTCGCACAGAACCAGCGCCCTTCCATTATCAGGTCGCGTGAAAAATGCATAGTCACAGTTTGAAAGAATCAAATCAAATTGAATAACTCAGTTTATGTCAAATGTAGTTTTACATCATTTTCTTACAGTCTGAAGTTGATTCTGACGCTGTCCCTTTTTTGAGGGACAAGAAAAAGCAAAGCGAAAGGCATATTCAACCTGGGTTTGAGATTGTTGTGTGAGAACTTTAAAGCTGTTAATATTCATGAGGTCAGGTGAGTAATCGACTGCATGAGGTCACGTGGATGAGGTCACATCGGCCTTGGTTCAACCCCGTCTCCATTTTGACTGCTCCTTCCATCTTATTCGCAGGTTCGCGTCGATGATTATTTTAATCAAAATTAGCCAGTAATAAAACTGTTATTTCTAATATGCTGAATGTTATCAGGTGATAACATGTCTCAAAAATATCATCAACACCCGACTGCCGGCTCATGTTGATATTCATTTCCTCGACATGATTGTAATCACCTGCTGACAGTTAGCGTATTACAAATACATTGCAGCTCATATTGTCAAAAATTAATCGTTCCATTAACTCACCGTTCTTGTGTTTTTAATTCAGGATTTTGGAACGTTAGTAGTCGAAATCTGCTGTTTTGGATTTTTGTCACCAACAGTAAGATGATAAGACTTTTGGCGAAACTGGAGAACATTTATAAACCTTCTGAGAGAATGAAATATGCCATATAAGACAATTCTTTCTTATACTTTGAGATCGGCCGATATAAAGAGATATCGGACACTGTTGTTTGGTGCCTGCGCGGAGAGTTGAGGGCATGATTCAGGCAGATATCTGTGCCCAGGAAAGCAGGGGATCGACACGGACAGAAATCGTTTGTCTGAATGTGTTGCTGTCTGCACCGCAATCTCCTTACCAGGAATGATGGCTCCGGACTGTGTCCCCGCTTGGAGAGAGAGAGAGAGAGAGAGAGAGAGAGAGAGAGAGAGAGAGAGAGAGAGAGAGAGAGAGAGAGAGAGAGAGAGAGAGACAGAGAGACAGAGAGACAGAGAGAGAGAGGAAAGAAAAAAAGAAAGAAAGAAAGAAAGAGAGAGAGAGTGAAAGAGAAAGAGAGAGAGAGGGGCCGGATTGAGAGAGAGAGAGAGAGAGAGAGAGAGAGATAGAGAGAGAGACTGACAGACAGACATGGGGGAGGGAGAGTCCAATCAGCCGCACACACACACACACACGCACAAGCACAAGCACACACACACACTCTCTCCCTCCCTCCCTCCCTCCCTCCCTCTCTCTCTCTCTCTCTCTCTCCTTCCCTCCCTCCCTCCCTCTCTCTCTCTCTCTCTCCCTCTCTCTCTCTCTCTCTCTCTCTCTCTCTCTCTCTCTCTCTTCTCTTCTCGGTCACCAGCCTCCCGGCCCCAACACCACCCCACCCCAGCCCCAGTGTTTGGCTTAGACCGTCATGTTCAGCAGCCGGAGTAGTTCAGCTCGGGACACATCAGTCAGAACGACATCGCAACCACGATGCTTAGGATCAGGGACAGAAATGATTTGTCTGAACGTCTTGCTGTCTTCACGCTATCTCTCCATCTGCCATGATAATACTTGTGTCTTGCTTGCACCAAATGGCGAAGACGCACCGCGCATGAATACATAAGGGATACTGCATGGCTTGCTGTGTCGTTCCAGATTTAAAGGAGTTGCTATTTTAAATATTGGTGTGCGAGGCGGAAAACGTGTTTTTCAATATTTCAGAAAGCAACGAGTGAGGCGTCCAAATTGAAGACGCTTCTTTATATAAAACCTCGAACTCTTTCAAAGCCTCGTCAGTGCATTCTTTGACGTCAAAGCAAAGAGGCATCACTCTAGAAAGTATATCGTGACGTGTTAGTTCTAAAAATTCTTCCAGCGGAAACAACAAGCGCAAAAGTGTTTTCAGAATGACGTTTGTCTTTTCGACTTTGGCATTATGAGCAGTGGAAAATCAGGTCCCTGCCAGACTAGTTTGACACGACCTCATTTACATAATATATCCTCTAGTGAGGTGACGTATGTATTGTAGCAACATTCTCTGTTCACACAGACACATCATTAAGACCAAAATATCATGAAGATGCACTCGAATCCAAAGAGTTTTTTTTTTCTCGCGAGGGACTCTTTATGAACATTCGGATGATTTTTAGTGCACTTATCAATTCTTTGTCAATGTGATGTATTTTGTGTTTTTAACCACCTGACACTGCGAGGCAATTTTACTCAAGTTGTTTTTGTAAGGAAGGCCCGGTGAAATCTTGAATCTTGGGTCTGAAGATGTGAAAACCTTAACACAATGGCGATCCCTAATAATGCGTATAGAAGGTAGGACGCGGTAGCAGAACGTTTGAATGGTCGATTGGTGACTGTGAGTAAAAATCAATGTGACAGAGAGTAAGGGAGCCGTGAGATAGAGAGGGGGGGGGGGGGGCGGGGCGGGGGAGAGATCCGGAGGGGGGGGGGGGGGGCACCGCAGAGAGAATCCCCTATACGAAGGCGGCACTCAACAAAAGCTGTTGTCTGCACTAGAAAAGTTTAGTTCAAGACAACAGTTACGATGATATCTCGGTCAAACCTAGCGATCACGCACAGAAATCGTTCGTCTGAATGCCTCGGCTGTCCAAGCCTCCTATCTCTTTATCTGACATGATGCCTTTAATGTTCTAAGTGCCCTGGACAATAAATCCGCCCCCCACCCCCTCACGAAATAACCCCCTCTCCTCCCTGCCCCCTCTCCGTTCTACTGGTTCCCCTACTTTCATAATATCTGCTTTCATCCCGCGATTACGGTTCCATTTGTTGGAAAACAGTTGTGCAAATTGCGGTCTCTTCCACGTACTATATGTGCAGCTCTTATGTCTCATGATTGTAGTGATTGGTAGAGCTGTGTACCAGTTCAAATTTCTGTACCGGTTTTATTTCGGTTATCTTGTGTCGTACCGGTGTACCGAAGACTTTTAAGAGAGAGAGAGAGAGAGAGAGAGAGAGAGAGAGAGAGAGAGAGAGAGAGAGAGAGAGAGAGAGAGAGAGAGAGAGAGAGAGAGAGAGACTCAGACTCAGACTCAGACTCAGAACTTTATTACAAAAGGATAAAGGTTTTAGGCAAAGCCTATTCTTCCAACCTGTCCTTTATACAACACATAAAGACAGACGGACATAACAAATAAAAATTCAATCATATAAGATATAGAAATACATTGTATGGATTGCAATACTATGTGCAGTTAAGGAATTATATAAGGAGAACTCAAAAATTACAAAATTACATTGACATAGTTAAGCCTTTCATTTTGAGAATGAAGTTGCTCAGATTAGCTACACATCCGTTAACACTAGTACAAAATGTTCAACAAAATAACAATCGAACAAGACATTTCATTCACGAATGATGTGTGAACGTGACTGTCTCTTAAACAATTTCACTGAAGTTGCATTTCTTATCTGTTGGGGGAAGGAGTTCCAGAGAAAAGCTCCCGAGAAGGCTAGGCTCGATTTGTAGAGGTCTATGCGAGGTATAGGAGGGATGATTTTTTGGGACCCATATCTTTTTGTGGCATGTTTGAAATGTGATTGCAAATATTTAGGACAGTCGTCATTTAGAATTTTATACATGAACACAGCCTTGTTTAACGTCAACTGATCTTTCAAGGGGAGGAAATTTAGGAGCTTTAGTTTATCATCCGTGGACCTATTCAAATCATGCAGAATAAGTTTTGCAGCTCGGCGATGCAGGGAATTGAGTCTTTTTAAATGAACATCACTGCAGTTATCCCAAAGTGTCGAAGCGAAGTTTATATGAGGCATTATGTGGGCGTAGTAGAACATTTTGAGTGCTTCAGAATCGGCGTAATGCCTTAATTTTGATAACAGGTACAAATTCTTTGATACTACTTTGCAAATATTACTCAAATGAGTTTGCCATTTCAACTCTTGATCAATGGTAACACCTAATAGTCTATGTTCCCTAACTTGCTGCACTTGAGTTGAACCAACTGACAGTTGTAATAGTAAAGGACTTAACTGGTGTTTTTGTCTCGTGGTTATCACCATACTCTTTGTTTTAATCGGATGAATGATCATTGCATTAGAAACGCACCACTCAGTGATTTCATCCACACTTGTTTGAAGAGAAGAGTTGACGGATTCCAAAGATTTTTGACTGGTGTGAACAGAAGAGTCATCCGCGAAGAACTCACATCTAACTTTTTCATCGGACACATGAAGGGGTAAGTCATTTATATAAATACAGAACAAGATAGGTCCTAATACAGACCCTTGAGGGACACCACTCCTGACAAACTCGTTTGACGAAGTTTTACAGTTAATGGATACATATTGTTTCCGTTTTGAAAGATACGATTCAAAAAAGGCACAGGCGGAGTCGTCTTTTAAATAGCACTTTAGTTTTGTCAGTAGAAGTGAGTGATCTACTAGGTCAAAGGCTTTCTTAAAGTCCAGAAACAACGCTCCCGTTATTTCTGCTTTGTTTATTGCTGACAGCCAAGTCTCGCATAAAGAGCTTAAGGCGGTGTGGCAGGAATGCTTCGAGCGGAATCCAGACTGAAAAGAATGAAACAGATTCATTTGTTCCATATATGCCAGTAGGTGTTTTTGTATGTGCTTTTCTAAGGGTTTAGATAGAACAGGTAAGAGGGAAATAGGTCTAAAGTTGTTTGGGTCTGTAAGATCCTTATTTTTTGGAAGTGGTAATACCTTTGCACACTTTAAAATAGAAGGGAACACATTTTGTTGTATGCTGAGAGAGAGAGAGAGAGAGAGAGAGAGAGAGAGAGAGAGAGAGAGAGAGAGAGAGAGAGAGAGAGAGAGAGAGAGAGAGAGAGAGAGAGAGAGAGAGAGAGAGAGAGAGAGAGAGAGAGAGAGAGAGAGAGAGAGCATTTACGCAGCACAAAACACAGTTTCTTTAATTGTTTGCCGCTTGCGATGACAGTCTGCCAAGACTTGTGGTGAGGATCACAGAATGCGATTTAGTTTTCGAATCATCCCTTCGGTCAGCCCATCTCCGTTTGATTGACGACACAGCGTGAACACTGCAATTTTTGGAAGAATGGGGAATAAGGACAGAATTCTAGATGCGTTTAGTTCAGTCTGTGGCTATTGTTTTAACCAGTCAAGTCAACGTTTAACTGTGGCCCCAGGGTTTGCTTCAACAATAGGCTCTTGGTGTCTCCCTGCCACTGCCAACCAATTAGAATAAAAACAACTGAAGAATTTAAATTAAACAAGTCGCGTAAGGCGAAATTACTACATTTAGTCAAGCTGTGGAACTCACAGAATGAAACTGAACGCACTGCATTTTTTTACAAGGACCGTAGTCCGCCGCATGTGCAAAACGGAGTGAAACTGACAAGCCTGTTTAGCACGGTAGTAGTTTCGCTGTGCTGCTTAGCACGCTTTTCTGTGCCTCTCTTCGTTTTAACTTTCTGAGCGTGTTTTTAATCCAAACATATCATATCTATATATGTTTTTGGAATCAGGAACCGACAAGGAATAAGATGAAATTGTTTTAAAATCAATTTCGGAAATTTAATTTTGATCATAATTTTTATATTTTTAATTTTTAGAGATTGTTTTTAATCCAAATATAACATATTTATATGTTTTTGGAATCAGGAAATGATGTAGAATAAGATTAACGTGAATTTGGATCGTTTTATATATTAAAAAAAATTATTACAATTTTCAGATTTTTAATGACCAAAGTCATTAATTAATTTTTAAACCACCAAGCTGAAATGCAATACCGAAGTCCGGCCTTCGTCGAAGATTGCTTTACACAAATTTCAATGAATTTGATTGAAAAATGAGGGTGTGACAGTGCCGCCTCAACTTTTACAAAAAGCCGGATATGACGTCATAAAAGACATTTATCGAAAAAATGAAAAAAAGATCTGGGGATATCATACCCAGGAACTCTCATGTCAAATTTCATAAAGATCGGTCCAGTAGTTTACTCTGAATCGCTCTACACACACACACACAGAAACACACACAGACACAGACACAGACACACACACACACTCACACACACACACACGCACACAGAGACACACACACACACACACACACACACACACACACACACACACACACACACATACACCACGACCCTCGTCTCGATTCCCCCTCTATGTTAAAACACAAAACTTGACTAAATGTAAAAAGTGAATTAGATTGAGGATAACATTTGATTATCTGTTAACAGGTAAAGATCGACGAGCGCGCACGCATAAACACATAAACAGACTCGGTACGGAGACATAATTATAGAGACGCTTGCAAACACACTGACACACACACACACACACACACATACACACACTCGCACGCGTACACACACACATACACCTACACACACACACAGCACGCACATACACACACACACCGTGGCACACACAAATACGCACGCACGCACACAGTCTCAAATACACACGCACGCACACACACACACACACACACACACACACACACACAACACACACACACACACGGAAACCCAGTAACACCACATTGACGTTTTAATGACCGCAAACGTACTTTAAAACTCACCCCACAATTGTCCGTTTGTTTCAGTTCCCGACATCGCGTGTGGCAGGCGTCCACAGCAGAGACAGACAAGGCCGTAAACTTTATTCCCAGCCTCCTCGTTGCAATTGTCTACATAGCTCCGCGTCTAAACGACCAGCGAACTACTCCTCTCTGACTGTAAACAACGATTCACAGCAGAAACGACGTTAACAGCTGTCCCACAGGCAACTAACTGACAAGAGCCGAAAGAAAGTAATGATACAAGTGAGGTGGCAGTTTTTCAACAACAACATCAGCATCGGCAGAACCATTCCTCCCAGGATTAAGAATTGTACGTGACGAGCACACTTTTCAAGCGAACAAGGAACAACAGTAGTAACCGAATTCCATAGTTGCCTGACCTGACTGCAGTTTAGAGGCTACTTTGTCACCTTCTTGATACGTTTCGTCAAAACGAATCCTCCCGGATCAGACATTGTGCGTTGTGCGTGTTTGAGCACAGTTTTCAAGGAAACAATTAAAACAAAATTACAGACCGTTGTTTAAGTCTGTGTGTGTCTGTAAGTACCACATGAGAAGCAGCAACTAACCTGCAGATCAAAGGACCAAGAATTGTGTGTGACGATTCCAGTTTTCAAGGAAACAGGAAGCAGGAGTAGCAGTAGCAGCAAGAAAAACAGCAGCAATAACAATAACACTAGCAGCAGCTACAACAAAACACAACAACAACAACAACAACAACAACAACAACAACCCCCCCGATGTGATCTGCTTGAAAGGTTTTCTTTCCGGGGTTTGTTTTTGTACAAACGGAAACAATGAATTGCTTATCATAACATGTCATCTATAGTAATACCTTCAAGACTTTTTCTGTGATTTAAGGAAGAAAGACAGCTTGTTGACGAAGCATCTGTGACGTGCGGACGACAATTTTCAGTTGCTACAGTAATAGAACATCTCCATTTTCATTAATAACCTGTGTTCATTCATAGACAGACATTTACATGTATACACATAACGAAGACGTGTTCTGTGATTGCAAGGACAACGATCAGCTTGAACCTGTTGCTTCATGACCAATCCTCCGTGACTTCCGAACAACAACAACAACAACAACAACATCATTACAACAACAACAACAACAACAACAACAACAACAACAACAACAACAGAATTCATTCACAAACTGGGATATATACTCAAGCCTTGTCAGTCTGTGATTAAAGACGGAAAAAGGCTGCTTCTACGGTCTGTTATTGACCAATCCTTCGTGACGTGTGTCAACACTTGTTTGATGACAACGAACGGTTGCTATTAACAACTCTCTATATACTCTTTTTAATAAAATCGGTGTTCATTCATAAACTTGCATCTACAGTTCTACGTTCTGTCTCTAGCCTTGGTCTGTGATTGGAGGAAATAAAGCTGCTTCGACCTGTTATTGACCAATCCTTTATGACGTGCGAACAGTCTTGTGTGACCACAGATAAACGTGACGAACTGGAATCCCCGCGTGTGTGGTGAAGGTTTTAACAGCAAACTGTCCTACTCGTTCTTTCATTCTGAACTGAACTCTCTCCACTACTTGTTGACGAATGTCTCCGGTTGCTGCCAAGTAAGTAGAGAATGTGTGTGTGTGTATGTGTGTGTGTGTGTGTGTGAGTGTGTGTGTGTGTGTGTGTGTGTGTGTGTGTGTGTGTGTGTGTGGGTGTGTGAGTGTGTGAGTGTGTGTGTTGTTGTTGTTGTTGTTGTTGTTGTTTTTGTTGTTGTTGTTGTTGTTGGGGGTGGAGTAAGGGTTGTGTGTGTTGAGGAGAATGTGGACGTGTTGAACGCGCGTATATATGTATATATATGTGTGTGTGTGTGTGTGTGTGTGTGTGTGTGTGTGTGTGTGTGTGTGTGTGTGTGTGTTCTGTGTGTCTGTTGCTGATTGTTGTTTTGCTAAGGTTCTCAAGTTTCTGTTTAAAATTTAACTGTTTATTCACAAGTACTTTACATCAACAGCCGGTGTATTTTTCAAAGACACTTCAAGTTGGTGTTAATACCTCAATAGCAAGCATTCAGTCAGGTCTTCTAGCAGCGGAGTCTGGACTTACAGTGATTTTATGAATGCACTATTGGATGCACAGCTACAGAAATGTGTTTTCTAATGAAGCTCACATTTCTCAATGTCATTGGCTAAAAAGTTGACTTTGTTTAGAAATGTATATATATGTTAAGGTTCACCTCAAATAGACACGTGCATGTGTACAGAATAGCTTATTGATATTCTTACACGGAAGGCGTACGCTTCCAAAGCACACGAAAAACGGCATCTTCTGCAAGCTTCTCTTTTCAAAATCTAGAGTTCCTACAAGTGTTGACAACTGTTCTGTGTTGAATACCAGCGGAACATACAAGTACATTCTTCATTAAAACCCCAAGGTAACTGTACTTCTGTTCCTGCTAAGACGATGTACACTTCATTAAAATGTCAACGCACCCTGTCTTTAAAGTCTCGCTGACTGAGCCTATACTTCATTAAAATGTCAGAGTACTCCATAAAGTCGTGACACTGGCTCGCCAACCTGACCGTAGTTCCACGCGAATTGTCCGGAGTGCAATACTGGCCTTTCCGGTTTGGGGAAAGTAACAGCAATAAAACAAATACCGTGCCTCTCCTGAAAAATGTCACAACATCGCACTTCCTTATTTTCTTTTCCTGTAAAGAATACTGAGGTACATGGTTTGCAAACGACCCAACACACTGCAAGCAATATGATTATATAATAAAGTACAATATATTTATACATGCATGCAGGTGTACGCGCGGGCATGAGTTCCTGGTGGGCATGCGTGCACGCGCGCGACTCGAGTCACTATGATGAGTGTGTGTGTGTGTGTGTGTGTGTGTGTGTGTGTGTGTGATATCACATTTAAAGCTGAGCATTCTCTTGCTCTGGCGATTCGTGACCAGTTGATAGTGTATAAAATGCCAGAGTTGTCCAGTGAAAAAATCAAAGTCTTATTTCATTGTGTACAATGTATATAAATAGTGTTTTGATTGTTATTATTGTTCAAACGGACACTGGCCGACTTTTACGAGCCATAACTGTCGCTTTCGTGATAAAAACCCATTGATTCTAGCAGCCTTTACTTTCTCAATGCACATCATATAGAAAAATACTAATCCATTATCATTTCCATCTGAATGATTTGTTCCCGCAACGCGTGCGCGTGTCATATTATGTGAAGTAGCAATTTGTGAAATGGAACGGGATGCGTGCATGCATATTTTAACCGTTTGTCTCTGATCTGAGTCTAGTTGAAGGAGCTCTTACACACTTAAAAAGTTAACTCGTTTGTCTTCATAAAGTGGGGAATCCTTGATGTGTAAAGGAAGAACATCGTAATGCTATGTTTTGTTTAATTTAAATATTTATATCTTTCTTTGTCTATTTTTCTTTTTGTTTGAATGTCTCTGTCTGTCTCTGTCTTTTTCTCTGTCTGGCTGTCTGCTGTCCGTTTGTCTCTGTCCGTCTGTCGGTTTTTCTTTCTCTCCCTCTCTATTTCTCTCTATCTCCCTCTTTCTCTCCCTTTCTCTCTCCCTCTCTCTCTCTCTCGCCCTCTCTCTCTCTCTCTCTCTCTCTCTCTCTCTCTCTCTCTCTCTCCCCCTCGCTCTCTCTCTCTCTCTCTCTCTCTCTCTCTCTCTCTCTCTCTCTCTCTCTCTCTCTCTCTCTTTTAACTTTGTATTGCTTTAGTTGAAAATCATTCACTCGTTTTCATTGTTTCTCTTTCTTTGATTCTTTCTTCAAGGTTGTAGATGCATTTCTGTTCGTTATATAGCCAAATAAGTACGTAAGTTGGCACTGCTTTTAAAATATTATATATATTCACCGTTTCAATTTTGCTGTGTTAGGTCGTTTCGGTGAATGGATCCTTCTGTTTCATGATTTCCACAAACCAACGAGAATAAATGAGCTACATTTGCAAACATTGCACAAGTGGTATTAAAATATGATGTCCAATACCTCCTTTTCAAATTGTGAAACACGATGTGATAAGAGCAAACAAAAGATGCTGCTGTTGTCACGAAACGCCGATGAATAAAATCAATGTGTCCCTGCGGTCATGATCAGCTGAAAAGGTTAACAACAAGGTGGGAGGTTTAATCGGCTTTTTAACAAATGTAGTTCACCTTTCTGATAAATTCGAGAAATGAATCAAAACGGGATCGTAGATAGAGCGACCGCAATTGCCCATAGCATTTCCCCTGCGGGTTCTCGCCGTTAGGTATAGAAGGCATTGATAAACAGTTTGTCATCAATAGCTAATGCCAAATGTTTGATACTCTCGATTTTTCTTTTCTAGAATATGTGTGTGTGTGTGTGTGTGTGTGTGTGTGTGTGTCTGTGTGTGTGTGTGTGTGTGTGTGTGTGTGTGTGTGTAAAAGGGTGTGTGTGTGTGTGTGTAAAAGGGTGTGTGAGAGAGCGAGAAGGGAGAGAGGGAGACTCAAAAGGGGGAGAAAGAGAGACAGAGGGAGGAGACACAGAGACAAAATGGGAGAGAGAGAGAACTTTATTTTATTTATTTTTACAAAGATGAACGTTTAAAGCCCCAGTCTGCCTCAAATGGTTTACAGAACGATTTAAATCTTCTCATGACAAAAAGCAGTTCTTACCTTATGGAACACACTTGCAATAACATTTAATAGCATTAAATGACACAGTTCTTTTGAATGGCTATTTAGCTCGTGTAAACCACACACCAGATTTCGTGGTTTATCTAACCCTTGAGCCATCGCGGACCCGTGTGATCCACTTTTTTCTCTCCCACAATTTAGTCGTCATTTTGTGATTTCAATGCGACTCGCTGTATCTGCAATAGCACGTTATTGTGTACCTCTGAATCTAAAATACAACAAACGACTGCGAGTCACACGAACTTATCGGCGGCGGTTGGCTTCAAAGAAGCAAGCGCTATCCAGAAAATTCGTCTGCTTGGGCAAACACGACCTCGCGTGATCTGCTTCCAGGCTCCCTTTTTTCGAACTTTCAAAACTTCGAATTGTACTGATCTTGTCTTGATAAAAAAAAGAATTCTTTTATGATTTAAGAATGTTTGTGTAACAAGCTGTAAATTTATTGTTTAGATTTTAAAAGTAAGGTCTAGCGCCAAAACGAGGCGTCCGATTTGTCTCATGGTAAATCCGGCTGGCCACGCAAAAACAAATTCTTTGAAAAATGTTCACTCTTTACGGAGGGCACCTAGGATGTTCTCAAGCGGTGAGTGTTTAAACGAAAGGGTGTTTGTACTGTGTGAAAAAGCCTGACAGTGTCTGTGACCAGACACTGATGGTTTACGTGAAGCTGAGTGTGCCTTTGCACCTTGAAGGCATTGGAGAGAGAAGTCTGAAGTCAATGTTTTAATGAGTAGGCCTTGGACCCTTTTCATGGAGATGAGCACATCTCAAGCACCAGCATACAAATGCACATAGTAAACAAAAACAAGAACATCCTACTCATTATATATAATCCTATTCCAATAATTCCGGTGTGCTTTTCACACACTTGCGCGTACATGGGTGTTTGTGTTTGCGTGTGGTCATATGAATGGTGTGTGTCTGTGAGTGTATACATGTTTACGAGCGCGTGTATGCTTTGTAAGGGAGTATCGCCCTGTTTCGTTTACGGATTACGGATTACGAATGGTAAGCGCCTTCATGAAAAATGTAGAAAAACGTAGCAATAGCGGCATACTAGTGTTTGAAAACAGCATGGTTAATTTAAACAATGATGGGATTCTAGTGTATTTTCGTGGAATATAATATTCTCTTAACTCAGCATATTTAGGGCATACTAAAACAAAGTGGACTTCATCTTCAACACTGCCACAACTAAATGGACAAGATAAATCAGCGGAGGTTGCATTTAAATTAAAGCGAAATCGATGCACTTTCAGAGGAGACACTCCCAATCTAAGTCTAATCAGAAGATTTCTAGCTTTAATATGTTTCAAATCACTTAAATAGTTGGATAATGTTAGGGTTGATTTGAAGGTTCTGTACAGAGAGAAACGTTCACTTCCTTGTACATTTTCAAGCCAGGTTTGCTTAATATAGGATGAAATAAGTGTTTCTTTAAATGCTGTTAGGAACGCCCTCTCATCGCCAACACCTTGGTTTTCCCATACTTCATCAAAACCGTACATGTACAGAGTGTAACAGATCGAGGAGGCCCATGTTTTCTTATTTTGTTCATGGAGATATTTCAGCACTTTATACGCCTTGCTCGGAAGGCGATGATGTGGCATCCTCACTATACGTAGCCAAAAACGAATGCTTTTAACAAAGCTGTTTATAAACAAGGGGTACCTTCCCGTTTCTCCATAGACCATAGCATTTGGTGTTCTCATACTCGTATTCAAAAAACGTTTAAGTGCGAATAAATGAACTCTCTCTATAGGTGTATGGTCTGCTTCAACCCCCCAAACTTCGGCGCCATATGACAGCATCGGTTGAATCTGTGCGTCGGAAAGCTTGGAATAAAATAGCTGGAGATCTGTCACCCAGTTGCCATAAACATTTTAAAATACCAATGACTCCCTTTTTCCCTTTTGTAGCAAAATCATTAAGAGTGTGAGAGAAGGACAGGCGTGTAGACAACCATACTCCTAAATACTTATACATGTTCAAAACGCTCATAGGATGTCCACCATACACCCATCTTTCTCGCAAGGCCAAGTGACCACCGTTCCGAAAAACAACACTATTAGATTTGTCTAAATTAACTTCAAGTCCAAGACGTCTAGACGAATCCCACAGAATGTTTAACTGATTCTGGAGCCCACAGCATTAGAGAGAGAGAGAGAGAGAGAGAGAGAGAGAGAGAGAGAGAGAGAGAGAGAGAGAGAGAGAGAGAGAGAGAGAGAGAGAGAGAGACACTGACACTGACACTGACACTGACACAGTTTAATTGAATATGGGCCTACAGCCCCTTTCAATGGGGGGGTACACATGAATCACAGGAAAAAATAGAAAACATGATTTTTAAACGTATGCAAAATACACAGTGGTTTGTTCCAAGCTTTCCTCTATCTATAATCTTGCACATCAATGCTGCCTAATATATACATACAACCGAACAATAAATACAGCAACAACAAAACCTTCAGCGACAATTAATCCTCATTATTATTTAACATTGACAATCTTAACTGAAATGCAAAAAACAAAAACTTTGCTAAATCTCCAATTGTTTCTGTGTCTTGTTTTTTAAACATGGTAATCATACTGCCCAACTGATCACCAACACTTAAAAACTGTGCTAAATACTTTATTCTTAACTCACAATATGTTTGGCTGTAAAAATGGATTTCGATCTCTAATTTATCTTCACAAAAGGGGCAACACTTGTTGGCTCACGTAAGTGTAGCCTATGCGATGATAAACTTTGTCTGTCTGTGCGTGCGTGCGTGCGTGCGTGTGTGTGTGTGTGATAGAAACTTTAACATTTCCGAGTCTATGGATTACGTCAGTCTCGGTCAAAAGTGTTTGAGGTGTGTGATAGAAACCATTTGAAGACGTCACATTATGACGTAAGAGGGTTAGACGTCACGCAAAGGAATTACTGAACGTCTCGGTCATTGTTATTGTGATCGGGCAGAGACTACTTGGCAGATCCAGGGTCTCGCTTTCTTGCACAGTTTCACCTATGCTTACTGTGTGTGTGTGTGTGTGTGTGTGTGTATGTGTGACGGAGTGATTGAGTTTGTGTTACTGTTTGTCGATTTCTTACGTGAGCCTTGAAGGCTTCGCCTCTTGTTTTCTGTTGAATTTTGGAAGCGATATCTGTGGATATTTATCTGTGAAACGCCCATTCTAAATTGAGTGATGACATTTCTGTACACATCTTTCCATACAATGCCCACATAACGTTCTTTTTCAAAACAGGCTTTATATTTTCCATACAGTGATAGGCGCTCACTCGAGTCCAAATGATTACGCCAATCATGACAGAAGGAACTGCAGAGCCTCTCCTACAGCATTAGAGAGAGAGAGAGAGAGAGAGAGAGAGAGAGAGAGAGAGAGAGAGAGAGAGAGAGAGAGAGAGAGAGAGAGAAAGAGAGAGAGAGAGAGAGAGCAGCTTTGTGCGCGTGGGCAGTTTCAGTTTCTTACGTGGTGGACCCATTTTGTTTTCTCAAATAAGAGGCGGCGGGAGTAAACATGGGAGCAACCGCAATGCTCATTGCAACACTCTGTTTGCTAGCAGCCTGTGTAAATTAATCTAAAAAAATTCTTGTGGCAGGATCTTCGTTAGGATGAAAGATCAGAAGTTAAATCTGCAATAAAAATAACTGTCTTTCTCTCTTGATACAGTGTGTGTGTGTGTGTGTGTGTGTGTGTGTGTGTGTGTGTGTGTGTGTGTGTGTGTGTGTGTGTGTGTGTGTGTGTGTGTGTGTGTGTGTGTCTGCTAATGATTTTACGTAGATACAGTCTGTTCAAAGATAATTGAGTGTTTTGTCTCTGATTTCAAGTCTTATATGTACCTTACATACAAAGCCATGGCAAATTATATAATATCAATATTAAGGTTATCAAGCGCCCTATCTGAAAACCATGTTTGATTTGTGAAATTAGTACCCTCATTTTTCCCAGACGACAGTTATCGCCCTTGATTACAAAATAAGGGTTTACTGAAACAAACGATAAAATGGAAGGTCACGTTTAGAGCTTCTTACATCGATCTGCCCTTTTTTTGTACACACATTTTCGTGCAAACACGCGTGCGAGATGCGAAACGTAAGAATAATGAGAACAACGTTATTTTTTGGTTTTAAAAGTAACCCCACACTTTGTTGTGTTTCAGACAGGCTGGCATCAGCGGCCATGAGCCAACACCACCTCGGGTTCTCCTCGCGCTGTCGTCACGTGACCAGCAAGCCCGTGCCCCGGGGCTCTGACGTGTACGAGAGTGTTCTGGACGATCTGCGACAAAACTCCGCTCAGTCTTCGTCCTCGTCCTCAGCATCGTCTTTGTCGTCATCTTCCACACCAGCTCGTCTTCATCCCTACTGCGTCACGGCCCAGGCCGAGCTCCGTGGCCATGGGAACGGAGTAGGTCACGACCTTGGCCATCGAGGACGTGACCTTGACGGTTTTGAAGGGCGTTGCCATAGCGACGATCAGTGGAAACGGTCGTGCGCGTCGTGTAGCCGAGGGATTGCTTCCAGGGACTGCTGCAGCGGCGCGCCTTCTGCTTCAGCACAAGCAGGTGGACTGTCTGGGAGAGGAACTCCCCATGACAGAAGCGCGAACACGCCTACCAATGTAGAGAAAGCTGGAAGGGTCACACCCCGGGACACACGTTTACCAGTGTTACGAATAACTTGTAGTAGCGCTAGTCCCAGGACGGACTATGCCAGGCGATCAGACAGGGGGTGGGAAGAAACTGAGAGAGGTATCTGCGTTCAAGACGACGACGACGAAAACTTCAGCCCTTGCTTGCAGATTAGTGACTTTGTGACGGATCTGAACCTCGAGGCGCTCTCACGCCAGGGCGACACAAACGACATGGGTCACAGCTCCAGTCTTCTCCCTCATCACCACAAACGCCAAGGCCGGGAGCACCATGTAGGAGGAGGAGGAGGAGGAGATAGTCACCATAACCACAACTCTCACCCTCCCCGCGTCAACTCCTCTCAAGGCAGACGGCACTCCAGCCCTGCAACACAGTCTTTGTACAGAGACAGGGTCAAGGACGCCGCGCGTGACCTCGGGGTCAAGATCCCCAGTCACGCGAACGGCACGAGCAGCCACTCCCTCACGCGCTCCGCCCCGGGTCACGTGGTCACCTGGAGCGCGGCCGCTGGGTGTCAAGGTCAGTCCAAGTACTTCACCAACTCGGACGAGCTGGGCGACCTAGGACACTCTACGTCTTCTGGAAAACCGCACACGCCTTTATCGAGGCTGTACCCGCGAGGGACGAACTCCAACTCTACCTCACCGAAACAGACCTCCCCTACCTCCTCGGGAAGGGCTTCTTCCGGTAGCCGAGGGGACACTGGCGGTGGTGGTGGTGACGCAGACTATATGACGTCATCAGGATACTGTCCGTCGCGCCCGGATGACCACACGCGGGGGGTGGAGTGGAAGGGGGTGGGGACGGAGGAAGGGAGGAAACTCTCTCCCAAGGCCGAGCACTCCAGACAAAGAGGGTCGTCCCCGGTGGCGCCAGGGGCAGAGGCCTTGTTGGACGTCCGACACGGGAGGAAGAGGCAGGGTTATGGTGTGAATGGTGGTGGCAGTCGCTCTCCCTCCACCTCCCCCCAGCTTCTAAGACCTCCAGGACAAGACACATCCTTCTCTCCTTCCTCCTCACCTTCTCTATCGCGATCAGGTCGGGGGGATGGGAGCGGCGGTCGTTCCTCGCACGATTCCTGTTCCCGATCTCTCAGCTCCCCTACTCCTACCTCCTCCCTCCACCGCGCGCACTCTCCTAACTCTCTACGGCTACACTCCCCTGCAGACTCCCACGCAGGCAACGGAGCGCGACACTCCCCGACCTCCCGTCGCGCACACTCCCCCAACACGCCGCACATACGTCTGTGCACCTACGGTCCGGCGGAGAACAGCCTCAAGATCTCCTACGAAGATGACGACGAATTCGCCCAGTTGAGCGAACAGTTCCGACCTCGTGCGGTGAGCGACATAAGCATTCACGCGCGAAGACGCCGCCATTTGCCGCGCCCGCCCCACGCCTCCAGGACGACGGAAGAGGAAGACGACCACGCGCATGTGCACTGGGCGGACGAGGCGCGGGGTTCCCCGCTAGCTACCAGTGTACTGCTGAGCAGCATCAGACCGCGTGCCTTGTCTCATGGCTCAGCCGACATGCCACGCAAACCCATCTTGAAAAAACCGTTCGGGTTCTGAGCTGAACGATTTAGAATTTAATTTAAAAGTAAGTGTCATGTTTGTTTGTGTGTGTGTGTGTGTGTGTGTGTGTGTGTGTGTGTGTGTGTGTGTGTGTGTGTGTGTGTGTGTGTGTCGGTGTGTGTGTGTGTGTGTGTGTGTGTGTGTGTGTCGGTGTGTGTGTGTGTGTGTGTGTGTGTTCTGAAGAGAAGACTCTCTCGTCAAATCAGGGACAGGATTTGTGGTGACGCCTGTGTACGCATAAGAACATGATTTTCATGTGTATGTGTGTATATGGCTTGAAGAGACCCGTTCAGGCTGCAGGTGAATGTGTAGAGAAGACTCTTAATTAAAATCATCACCAGGAACTGTGCCGCATTCATTGCAGTGGATCTTGTACGTATGAGCAAAATTCATGCGTGGGTGATTGGCCTGAAAGGATTTGTTCTGGGAACAACCCATGACTTTATTGTGCGAGTCGATCAGTGTGCTCTCTGAAGAGAAGATTCTCCCGTCAACGTCATTGATGTATTAGCTGCCGTAGCGGCTGTTCGAACTAAACGTGACTTACATGTGTATCTGCGTGTGTGTGTGTCCGAAAGAGATTTGTTCTGCGAACGAACAGGATTTCAATATAGTATGTCAACTGAAAAGACGAGTCTCTCTTCAAAACCATTGCTGGATTATCTGCCGTGGTCCATGTTGTGTACTATCATGATTTTCAACTGTGTGTTGGGGACCTGAAAAGATCCGTTTTGTGTACGAAGAGGTGTGCAGAATGTGCTCTGTAGTCTGCAGAGAAGAATTGCTGTATCGACCACATGGGCCCTCTCTTAGATTGGTCACCAACTTATGCGCACGGATAGGGTTTCATAATTCTGTTTGTGGGCACAGCCTGAAGGGAAATCTCTTCAATCCTGGATCATTGCCAGGAGCTACTTGATTAATTGCAAATTTTCTCATGAAACTGAGGATCATTTCAAAGAGAGTATATCCTAACATGGAGGTGAGTTGTACTGGTTGAACTTTCTGAACAGAGAATATTAAGAACTGACCATGATCTTAAACATGGGGACTTGTTTGTAGGCAGTGCGGTTTGAATGTGTTTGCATATACAGTCGAACCTGTCCATAAAGACCACCTGTCCATAAAGACCACCTGTCCATAAAGACCACCTGTCCATAAAGACCACCTGCCCATTAAAACTACCCCAAAGGATCCCCGGCGGTTTTTACGACTATATAAATAACCTGTCTAAAGAGACCACCTGTCTAAAGAGACCACTTTTGCTCAGTCCCTTGGGTGGTCTCTTTAGACAGGTTCGACTGTATATGGACACTTCCCTTTCTCCACACTCTATTACCCCAGTACCCATCAACCCTCCTTTTTTGGATGGACACATGTCCCCTCCCCATTCCTCTCCACCCCTCCCCCTCCCAACAGAAGTAAAGATCTCTTCGTCTCAAAGCGGGTTAACTCCAAGATGACCATTGGGAATTACCCAAGAAAATTCAACACGACTGTGCTTTTTGTGTCGGTGTATTACATAATATGTCTGTGAAAATCCTCAAGTGGTGTGGGTGTGTATATGGGGGGTGGGGGAGCGGGATGGGTGTGTGTGTGTGTGTATTTGTGTGTGTGTGTGTGTGTGTGCGGTGTGTGTGTGTGTCTGTGTGTGTGTACATGTGTGTGTGTCTGCGTTTGCGTGTTTGAGTGCTTGTGTGTGTGTGTGCATTAATTCGTGTTTGTGTATGTGAAGGTGGAGAGAGAGATTAGGAATGAGGGCGAAGAGAGACAGACATACAGACAACAGGCCGAGAAAGGAGAGATAGAGAGCTTCTAGTAATGTATTCATGCAGAATTTTGCTGCACAATGTAAGGGAAGCAATTGCAGTTACCTTGATGCGGGTTTGTGCAGTTGTTGAGTCCCTTGAGTTGGCCACAAACCAAAAGGTTCACATGGAGATAAGGGTAGACGAGGATAGGGGGATGATTTGACCTTGACGACTGACATTCTATGATGGTACTTACTTCAATCGTTGGTGTAGAAGCCGGGGGCTTGATTCATTGATTAATTGATGTATTGATTGATTAATAATAATAATAACGATTACTTATATAGCGCGTAAACCTCGTGGTGACAAGCCCAGAGCGCTTTACACTTACATAATCATAATACAAACAAGGAAAGAGAACTAAATCCGAATAAATTCAAACATGGTCACACACACCCACACACGCACGCACACACACACGCACACACACACACACACACACACACACACGCGCGCGCGCACACACACACACACAATCTTTCTTTCGTCATTGTCAATGTTCAGGTAACCCGCAATGTCATTCTATGTACGCATACGTTATACTAGTACAACACACACAGGTACATACACATCTTCACGAACGCCACACTTTAGTAGATAGTACACGTGGCAGCGCCAATGACTCACCGATCATGGGATCTCCTTCAGAGGTCTAACTTAAACATGTGTGTTTTGAGGGCTGTTCTAAAGGCAGATGGTGACTGGGAATCCCTAATGCTCCGGGGGATTTTCTCCCAGACAAGAGGTCCCTGGTACTTGAAGGATCTCTCAAATCCATAGTTAGTTGATTTTCTGTTTCTTTTTGGTTTACTAAGTACATTGGTATCTGTTGCAGAGCGAAGAGAGGAGAGGTTTGAATATTTTGATAACATCTCAGAGAGATAAGCAGGTCCTGTACCATGAAAGAAAGAGAAACAAATGCATGCAATTTTGTATTGAATACGACTTCTTACAGGCAGCCAGTGAAGAGATCTCAAAACAGGTGTGATGTGGTGTCTTTTAGGGGTCTTTGTGATTAATCTAGCGGAGTTGTTCTGTACTTTCTGCAGTTTTTCAATGAGATAGTCAAAAGAACCAGAAAGAAGGGCATTTCCGTAATCTAGCCTTGAAAGAACGAGAGAGCAAATGAGGGTTTTTGTAGCATCAGAAGAAAGGCAGTGGCGGATGGAGCTAATTTTTCTCAGTTCATAGTAGGCATTTCTACAGACAGTGGAGACTTGTTGTTTGAAGCAGAGAGTTTCGTCGAAGATGACACCGAGGTTTCGTACTTGAGAAGCCAACTGAATATCAGTTCCAGCTATAGAGATTTGGGCAGGAAGGGATGGTTCTTTTTTAAGAGAAGGGGGTACAACTAGCATGATCTCGGTCTTGTCGTCGTTAAGTTTCAATTTATTTTCGGTCATCCACAATTTCAAGTCAGAGATGCAGTTCTTAGTTGTCTCGATTGTGTTGGGGAGGTCAGTAATAGGGCCAGGTTTTTGTAACTGAGTGTCATCAGCAAAGCTTTCATAGGAAACAGAGTGGCGAGAGACGACATTAGATATTGGTTTCGTGTACATGATGAATAGCACCGGGCCAAGTACAGATCCTTGGGGGACACCGAAAGTCAATGGGGATGGAGCAGATTGGAAGCCGTCAATGGAGACTATCTGAGAGCGGTCTGTGAGGTAGGACTTAAACCAAGCTAAGGCAGTGTGGCAAATACCAAAAGAATTGTGAAGTCTTGTTAGGAGAACGGAGTGGTCAATAGTGTCAAATGCTGCCGATATCTAATAGAGAAAGGACAGACACATGCTTTTGATCGAGAGCTAAGAGAAGGTCATTTGCAATTTTGATGAGAGCGGTTTCTGTTGAGTGGCCAGCCCTATACGCGGACTGATGGGGGTCGAGGAGCTTGTTCTGGGTGAGGTGCCCAATGATCTGAGAGAGAACTATCTTTTCAAGTAATTTCGAGAAAAAAGGAAGATTTGAAACGGGTCTGAAGTTTTTTAGGCAGTTAGGGTCTAGGGAAAGTTTTTTAAGCAGAGGGCGGACTACCGCCGATTTGAATACAGATGGGAAGATCCCGATGGCCAGCGAATCATTGACGATACCGGTAATACATGGAACTAGCGCATCAATACACTGGTTGAGAATGCACGAGGGCAATGGGTCAAGCTCACATGTCTTTCGGTTGGATTCAGCAATTTTTTCTCTGACAAAACATTCTGACACATGGTGAAAACCCGAGAAAGATGTTCCTGATTGGTTTGGTTGGTTGGTTGATAGATTGGTTGATTGATTTTGTTGGTTGGTTATTGGTTAATTGATTGATTGATTGATAAACAGGAAATTAAAAACGAGTTTCTGCTACTGTGACAAATGTTGCAACTTGTGTGTATATTTGAAGATTTTGAGAATAGCTCCGAAGGAAAATAAAGCCCACCAACAAAACGTATGGAAAACGTGCTCTGTGTTTTTCGTGTGCGTGTGTGTGTGTGTGTGTGTGTGTGTGTGTGTGTGTGTGTGTGTGTGTGTGGGTGTGTGTGTGTGTGTGTGTGTGTGTGCGTGTGTGTGTGTGTGTGTGTGTGAAAGTGTTTGACAAATTAATGACAGAAAGAAAGGAAGGAACGAAGGGAAGAGAGATATAAACAAAAAGGCAGGTCTGATTGACGGAGTTTTCGTTTGTTTGTTTGTTTGTTGTTTGTTTGTTTGTTTGTTTTGTTCAATTTTTTGCTTGATTTATTAGTTTGTTTATTTTGTGTGAAGGTTCGTATCATATTAGCTTGAAATTCTTAAATTCCATTGAAGCCATTATTGAATGTCCAAGCCGGCATCACTGCGGCTGACTGCGGGATTTGCACTCAACACTGGACTGGACATCTAGACGTATGGCCGGGAACGTAGAAGAAGAAGAAGAAGAAGAATGTCCGAGTATGGAATGGTGATTAACCCATCAATCCTCAATCATAATATTTATTTTCATCCCCTCTCCTCCCTCCTTTCTCCTTCGCCCTTTCGCGCAAGCGCATACACACACAAGCACGCAAGCACAAACATACACATATACAAAGACACAAATTACACATAAACATGCATGCAAATACGCACGCCCATGCACACACACACACACACACACACACACACACACACACATACGCCAACCACGGCCTGTATACCCCACCCCTCACCCACCCACCTCATTCCCCTTATCGGACTGCAGTTTGCTGGGCCTTCAAATTACGATACGGCTTAGGACATAACACTCAATTTGCAATACGATCATTGCTAGCTAGCAAACTCAGGTGTTGGCATATATTTACTTACCTTAAATATTCACTTTCAGTTTTGAGAAGAACTAACACAAAAATAAGCTAGTAGTAGATCGCTGATTTGTAGTTCGCTTTATAATTTAGTTAGTTCAAAGCAAATATTTCTTTGGAGACTGGATTACCCCTTCTAGGTTTCAAGAGATCCTAGCAAAACCGACCAAACAGATTTCTTTTGTTGAACCTTTCCTTTTTAACTTTGTATCCCAAACACACCAGTGGTGAATTGTGTGAAAATAAGAATCAAACAGTTCGTTCAAGGGTTCTTTCAGCTGAATGGGGTCAACCTTCTTGTGAAAACAGTTCGGTTTTCTTTTTCAGATCCGTTTTTCAAGTGTCAGTTAAGACATATCATTTCATTTAAAAATATATCCCAGTCTGCACAGAAAGCACCCAGTTTATTGATTTTGGGTATGTGTTAAAGCGGAGGGCTGGCCATTCCACGTTATAGTCTGGCCAGATATTTGACATCTTATTGACGGGCGAAGTGGCGCAGTGGTAAGACGCCGGCCTCCTATTCGGGAGGTCGTGAGTTCGAATCCCTGTCGCTGCCGCCTGGCGGGTTAAGAGTGGAGATTTTTCCGATCTCCCAGGTCAACTTATGTGCAGACCTGCTAGTGACTTAACCCCCTTCGTGTGTACACGCAAGCTCAAGACCAAGTGCGCACGGAAAAGATCCTGTGATCCATGTCGGAGTTCGGTGGGTTATGGAAACACGAAAATACCCAGCATGACTCCCCAACGAAAGCGGAGTGAAGCTGACTATGCTCTCAGAGTATAGTGTGGGGAACCCAAATGGGCAAAACGAGCTCACACGTCACCAGAATTTCTGGAACGCTGAAGAAGAAGACATCTTATTCTAGCACCACCAAAAATTGCAATGTTGAAAATTGAGCTTTTTTTTGTGGGGGGGGGGGGGGGGGGGGGGTTTGTAGAAATAAGCAAACAGTGCTGACTGACACTCTTTCAGAATTATGTATACATTGGTATATAGCTTGTAAAGATCGACGCAAAGCATTACAATTGTATCGATACATTATTTGGGATCATTTCAATGGCTAAATCGATCAAAAGAGCAAATGTGTAGATACACACTGAAGTCGGAAGCGTCTCGGTGGTTTTTTTTAATCTGCCTCAGCCGGTGACGGTGCGGGCTTAAGCCTGGGTGTGACGAATTTTGACGGCGAACTACAACAAGTTGGGATTCGTTGAGAAAATCGCCGAGGTCGTTGTGGTTCGTATTTGTTACTTCGTGCTTGTTATGCCGATTTTTCGCAATCATTCGTGGCAAACATCGTTGTGGCAAAATCGTAGTAACTCGTTGTGGTTCGCCAAAATATTCGTGATAGTGGGACCTATGTTTAATATTTCTTCGCAGCCGTTTTCACGGGACGAACTTGACACATACGCCAAGGTGCGCTGACGTGACTGTTTTCCACTCGAATAAAATAAGGACATTTTGATCGTTACAATATAAGTCAACAAAGATGTAGCATTGTTACCAGACAATATTAAATCAATGATAATATCGGTGAAGTTCAGATTATTTGAGAAGGCAGATAGAACATCTGAATAGAGAAAATAACATATATTACAAAAACACCTGTGTTTCTGATTTCTTGATGGAATAAACAACAGATTTCATAACACGCAGTAAAGAAACTGAAAAAAATGGTTGCGTTCAACAGGAAAATTGCCGTTTTGTTCACTGTGGCAATATGTTTAGGGGTTGTGAACATTCTAACTGCAGGTGCAATGTGGTCTTACGTTTATAGAGGAGTTCTCGACACTTTGTCAGGTCAGTTACAAAGTTAGTGTGTGTGTGTGTGTGTGTGTGTGTGTGTGTGTGTGTGTGTGTGTGTGTGTGTGTGATTGTGTATGTGTGTGCGTGCGTGCGCGTGTGTGTGTGCATGTGTGTAAGTGTGTATGTGTGTGTGTGTGTGTGTGTGTGTGTGTGTGTGGTTGTATGCGTGCGTGTACGCGTGCGTGCGTGCGAGCGTGTGCGTGCATGTTTGCGTATGTGTGTGTGCGTGCGTGCGTGTGCGTGCGGGCGTGCGTGCGCGCGCGCGTGTGTGTGTGTGTGTGTGTGTGAGTGTGTGTGTGTGTGTGTGTGTGTGTGTGTGTGTGTGTGTGTGTGTGTGTGTGTGTGTGTGTGTGTGATTGAACTCATGTAACTATCCCTTTGAGGATTGTATAAATTTTCTTATCTTTTCATTCTCTTTACTTTTTAACATTAAATTATTAGAGTTTTTGTTAACTGTAAAAGTACGAAAAGTCAAATTTCAAACTTGAGTTTTGCTTCTGTCAGTAGAAAATACGAAGTGTGTTCATAAGGCCCGGCGCTCACCTATGTAACTTCAGCAAGACAGACGACGCACTGCAGATTATCCCAGCCCGCTACACGTTGCGTGAAAGAAAAACAGGCCAAGTACTCGTCATAATCCCTATCACAGCATCAATAATATGCAGTGCGTCGTCTGTGCCTCTGAAACTGCGCAGGTATAGCCTAATAATAATAATAATAATAATAATACGAGAATTTATAACGCGCACATATCTCACCACAAGGCGACTCAAGGCGCACTCATACACAATCTTTCGCATTAACAACTCAAGCATACTCATATACACTTACACATGAATTACATGAAGATGACAAGGCAACAACACAAACAGAGACACGGCACTCAAAAGTAAGCATGAAAGGGTGCCCTTTAAGCAGTTGACCCAGGCGGTGTTGGAGCTGTATGGCTTCGTAAAGGGCAGAATATACCTGCGCAGTTTCAGCGGCACGGTGAGCGCCGGGCCTAAGCATGACCCCTGCCAGAAAATTGTAAGCCTTCTTTCAGGTCAAACCTGCATTATGCGCTCCTTTGAATAAAATGGATGATCGAATCAGTGAATAGCATTCTTTTCTGTCTTCCTCTCAATTTCCTGGTAACCGCGGGATTGAAAGAGGTAAGAGAACACAGAGCGGAACTTTTCGTTGACATGTGGAAAGTCAAATAATACCACCAAACCAATGTATATTATACAGAGGGTATGCAGTGTGTGTGTGTGTGTGTGTGTGTGTGTGTGTGTGTGTGTGTGTGTGTGTGTGCATGTGTGTGTGTGTGCATGTGTGTATGTGCGTGCGTGCACGTGTATGTGTGTGTGTGTATGTATGTGTATCTGTGTGTGTGTATGTGTTTGTGTGTATGTGTATGTGTATGTGTATGTGTGTGTGTGTGTGTGTGTGTGTGTGTGTGTGTGTGTGTGGATGTGTGTGTGCGTGTGCTTGTGTGTGTGTGTGTGTCGGTATGTGTGTCTGTGTGCGTGTTAATGTATGTGCGTTTATGAGTGTCTGCATGTGTGTGTGTGTGTGTGTGTGTGTGTGTGTGTGTATATATATGTGTGTGTGTGTGTATGTCTGCATGTGTGTGTGTGTGTGTGTGTGTGTGTGTGTGTGTATGTGTGTGTGCTATGATATAGTGATTTAACATATTATTTTTCTTACTATGTACTTAGTTTTAACTTGTGTGAGTGTATGTTTTTCTTTGGATGTTGTTGTTTGTATAATTAACGCATTATGGCATTTATGCATGAACTAGGATACTCTTTATTGTAAACATGTATTGCTTTTTCTAAGCTGTTCAGTTTGATGTTAAGCGCGGAGAGCGTGGATTAACCCCATGGTTCGCGCTATATAAGCTTGTCACTATTATTATTATTATTATTATTATTATTATTATTATTATTATTATTATTATTATTCACTCCGTCACACATACACACACACAGTAAGCATAGGTGACACGGTGCAAGAGTGGGAGACACTAGATCTAGATCTGTCTGTCTGTAGCCTACTTACGGGGACACAACTGCCAGATCGACACTGCGCTTTCGACAGCGCTTCCTCGCGCACACACTGGAAACACGCTGGGCAGATCAACCTGTAGGAAATCTCCTTTGGTATCTTCTTTATCTATTTTTCTGGGGCTACGAAACCGAACAATGTGAAATCGTCTTCCCCGAATCGGCGAACTGCAGCTGGGTGAGAACTGTATCTATACCACAATCCTTCACGCGATCTGACTTAACCTTGACCCCTGACCTGGTCTACATACCACTCACACACGACACAAACCAGTCACCTGTTTTTACCCCCCCAAAACCCCCCACCACCCGTTTTCTTTGGATACACATTTTAACTACATACGTGCCGACGAAATGTTGATCATGGCTTCTATACTTTGAAGCTGTTGCTTGGATAATAACCAGGTAAAATTAGTATTTCGGTGTTCAGTCAAATGTTAAAGTTTCTATCACACATATACACACATACACACGCACAGACAGACAAAAGTTAGCATCGCATAGGCTACACTTACGTGAGCCAAAAAGGGGGCAAAATCATAAAGCAGAACGTACGTGAACAATTAGAACACACAGGAGGGAGGGGGGGGGGAAGATGGGGGGGGGGGGGGAAGTTGTTTTTAATAACAAAATAAAAACCCACTGCCAACTCATGGCTTGCAGGTAGCAGACATGGTGTTTATCTTTAGTATGAGTCCAAGCAAAGGGATGTTCTTGTCCCACGTAAAATCTTGGCTAGGTCAGAGATGGTGAGACTAATTGTTCACACGGGAAGGAGTGAAACAATAAGTCATGCACAATAAGTAAAAGTGATGTCGACTGTTGCGTACAGGGTGGAGGTCAACAGGTGACACGACAACGCAACCTCAGACGAATAAAACAGAGGTACAAGAGTTTTTCTTGTGTGCGGGTGTGTGTGTGTGTATCATGTGTGTGTGTGTGTGTGTGTGTGTGCGCGGGTGTGTGTGTGTGTGTGTGTGTGTGTGTGTGTGTGTGTGTGTGCGTGCGTGATACGTGTGAGTGTGTGTGTATGTATGTGTGGGTGTTTGTGTGTGTGTGCGGTGTGCGATGTGCGTGTGCGGCGGTGTGCGTGGGTGCGTGTGTGAACGGTGTGCGTGCGTGCGTGAGTGTGCGTGCGTGCGTGCGTGTTTGTGTGTGTGTGTGCAGTGTGCGTGCGTGTGTGTGTGAGCGGTGTGTCTTCGTGCGGGCCGGCGTGCCTGAGTACGTTCGTGTGGGTGTGTGTGTGTAGCCTGACCGAACTTGCATCTTTTGACTATCTGCGGTTTCAGATAGAGAGGTATCTGTCAGAGAGAGCAGTACACGTAGAGGCGGTTGACTGCAAGGCGGTGATCGAAGGAGACAAAGAACAGCTGGAAAAAGCCTACAAGGTCGAACGTGAACAAGCAAAGAGCATTGAAAACGACACAAGCATAACACTAGCTGCTCGCACGTGCTCGTCGTTCGTACAGCGCTATGGATTCATCAATGACTCTCTCACTGACATGGAGGAAACCTTTCCCATCGCTTTTAGTATCCTAACGTACAAAGATGCGGCACAGGTAAGTATGGATACGATGTCTACAAGCCTTTATTCGAGGCAAACAAACAAACCCACAACAACAACAAAATAACAACAACAAACAAACTAACAACATATTTTTACATAGCAAACGAAAGCAATGTGCTTTACAACCTGAACTCACATAGACTCACCGACATACAGACAGACATACAGACACAGACAGACAGGCAGACAGACGCCCACGCACCCACGCACTAACGCACGAACCCACGCATGCACATACGCTTTGTCATTTGACGCACGAGTTTTTGTTTTTAAGTATTTAATTCTGAAACTAGATTGGTGCAAAAGGGATACATATTTCTGTTTATTTGGTTGTTATCGTAGTAGGTTAGGGCGGCTCGAACTGTGACCACACGTGATTCCAATAGTTCTGTCTATAACACTGCCTAAGGGGTTCTATATGTTTAGAGATTTTGTCCAAAAGAGGTTTTAGCTAAGCTATAAGGAGGTCCTTAATTGAGCCCGAAGTCGATTTCGTTTAGACTTCGCAATGTCTTTTAACCGAAAACTCAGTGCTAAAGCTTTGTAAGGCCAGCTTCGCGAAGTGTACTTCGCGTAGTCGACTTCGCCCAGTTAAGGACAGGCTTTATGGCGACAAAAAGTGTTTGGTTGTTTTCATTCGTTCAGTTTGTCATCAACAGGTTGTGTTCCTGCTACGCGCCATCTACCGCCCGCAGAACTCCTACTGCATTCACGTGGACAAGAAGTCACGCAGCTCCTTCCGTGACGCCATCAGGGCAGTGACAGACTGCCTGCCCGGCGTGTTTATGACGTCACGCTCCATTGACGTCAGGTGGGGAGCGTTCACGGTGCTGGAGCCCGAGATTGTGTGTATGCAGGACTTGTGGAATCACAGCAAGACGTGGCGCTATTTCATCAACCTCACCGGACAGGAGTTCCCTCTCAAAACCAACTACGAGCTGGTGAAAATCCTAAAGGCTTTCAACGGCGCAAACGACGTCCATGGCTTTGACCCGAAGTGAGTATTTGTTCGTAATTTTGGTGTGGGAATGGATTGACTTGAGACCTGTATCTACCACATGTTGTGCACTAGCATACTCACACACACACCCGCACGCACTCACTCACGCAAGCAAGCCCGCACGCACGCACGCACGCACGCACGCACGCACGCACATACACACACACAAACACACACACACACACACATACACACACACACAAACACACAAACACACACACACATATACACACACACAGACACACACACAAACAAAATGAGTCTTCTTGCCTTGTGCAAGCATGCTTTAACAACCTTTCCCTTCGCGAAGTTAAGGTGCTCAAGCAATGTTTCTGTTTCTCTCGTGCAGCTCGGCTTTTCAAGGCCGATGGAGGCGCCGCCTCCCAGCACCTCACAACCTGACAGTGTACGCTGGAGGTGTGCAGGTGACACTCAGCAGAGGATTCGTGGACTTTATACTGCACAACAGGACGGCTCAAGACTTTCTCAACTGGACCAGGAGGATTGGGCACCCTGATGAGAGTTTCTTCAATACCCTCAACTACAACCCCCAACTGAGAGTACCCGGCGGATTTAAAGGTATGCCTTTTTCCAAACCAATGTGATACAGTCGAACCTGCCCTGGAGACCACCTGTCCATAAAGACCAACTGTCCATAAAGACCACCTGTCCATAAAGACCACCTGTCCATAAATACCACCTGTCCATAAAGACCACCTGTCCATAAAGACCACCTGCCCATTTAGACCACCCCAAAGGATCCCCGACGGTTGTTACGACTATATAAATCATCTGTCTAAGGAGACCACCTGTCTAAAGGGACCACTTTTGCTCAGTCCCTTGGGTGGTCTCTTTAGACAGGTTCGACTGTAATAAAGTATGTGTTGTGTAAGAGTGACCTTCCATTGTATTTGATTGTTCTGTATTGTATTGTATCCATGAGTAGAGCATTAAAGTTCAGAAGTAAAAAGTAAGGCGAGGGTAAGTAATTTATCATGACCCCTGAGGTTTTCGTTATGAAAGTTCTGTTTACTTTCTCCCAAGGGAAGGCCAACCCCTACGGTGCGACACTACACCTTTTTGTGATATCAGGTTAAAGAGATAATACCAAATATATAAAAAAAAATGTATAGTAAACATCCAATTGTTGTCATTATGTTTATACAGGAAGCTTGAAAGAAAAAAATGCGCAGCGCCTCATCCCATTCCTGAGTCGACGGAAGAACTGGGTTAAAACGAGTGGTGTCCCCTGCCCAGGAAGAAAGGTCGTCCGACAACTCTGCATCTTCTCCGCTCTCGACATACCCTTTCTCAGCAAACAGCCACACCTTTTCGCCAACAAATTCTACCAAGACTACAGTCGCGTTGCGCTCGGCTGTTTGGCGGAGGACATTTTCAATCGTACCCGGGATGAGACGCTGGGGAGGCGAGATTTTAACGTGTCCTACTACGAAAACATACCGAAAATTAAAGATAAACTGACATTTTGAACGTTCAAGGTTTTGAGGTTGTTCAAGGATCAAGCTTTACAGTCACGCAAGGCGCTGCAACACATCCACAAACTGACACAGGGCGCATCAAGCATCGTCTCACGAGACTCTACTATGCCAATGACTATGAAATCATACCTAAACTTAAAGATCAAAATTACATTTTGAACGTGTGGTTTGAGGTGACAGTTGTGAATCTGCAGCCGTTTATCCCCCACCATGACGTAAAAATTAAGCGTGACGTTTCAGTTAATATCCAATAGTTAGGCAAACAAAAAATAGTCTGTTTACGGTATCCCGACCAACCCTATTTTTTCGCGCGACCCTAGACTTTTTTGGGGCATTTGGGGAAAAAAAAAAGTCTTTGTTTTTTGGCAAAATAACTTAAAAATATGTTGTTTTTTTGAGAAAAAAAATAATCCCGACCTACCGACCCTATTTGTTTTGCCTATGTTACCGTAAACATACTTCTTTTTTTGGGGGCCTTATCAATAACGTACAGGTGTGGTTGGAGTTTGTTGTGCCCTGTTCTCAGGCGGAAGAGGGGGGGGGGTCTTGAGCAGAGGTTTTATGATCGTTTTTATCACTGTAGAGCTTACTGTGTTTTCTTCTTGCTCGTCCTTTGCACCCAATTTGACCATTCTGTCTGCCTGTTCGTTTCCTTCTATCCCACAGTGTGAGGGTATCCACTGCAGTACTATCTTCAGACACTTGATGTTGTGGAGTGTCTTTGCAAGCTGAGACAGGTTGTTGTTGACTGCTTGTTGACTGCAGACAATGCACCAGTCAGGAAGACAACTTGAGTGTCGGAATTGACCTTGCAGCTGATGGTGTTGGCTGCGTGGATCAGTGCTTCAACCTCGGCTCTGTAGTTGGTGCAGTGGAGGCCAGTTGGTATAGTTGTGACCCAATCAATTCTTAATCATCATAATATTTATTCTTATCCCCCCCTTCTCCGTCCCTTTCGCGCAAGCGTATACGCACGCACGCACGCACGCACGCACGGCACGCACGCACCCACCTACACATATACAAAGACACAAACAAACACACATAAACATGGTCAAGCATCATTTGGTAATGTGGAGAAGATAAGTTACATGTCACTAACACGGAGGATGAGAAGAATCTTCTCAAATCAAAAGAAGGGGCACAGCCTCGCTTTGGAAAAGGGCGGAAGAATACGCTCTCTGGAAAAGTTAGCGCACTCCAAGAGTGCGTTAACAGTTTTAAGCGCATTGCCATTAGCCAATCAACTGTTTCACATCAGTCATGTGACACCAGTACTTACTGACAATTTAAGTTATTGAGACATCCCAGTGCACTAAGGGATTTATAGAGCAAATCGAGAAAATTCATTATTGAACGAAGCGCATAGCGCTGAGTTCAATAATTATTTTCGAGATTTGCTCTATAAATCCCTTAGTGCACTGGGATTGTTTCAATAACGATATTGTCAGTACCGCCAGATAAAAAAGAAGATTCAAAACGCACATTTTGCAACGCGCATTTGGATAGGCGTAACTGAGTGGTCAGGTTTGTGTCAGATCTACTTTTGTGTGGGGTGTCTCAAGTGTGTCGTGCTTTCGTCACACGCAAACTCTTGTTTTAATTTCTGTTGGTAAATTCCAGTGTAGCGTTAAGCTAAAAAGTGATGATCTTTCATAGAGACCTCATTTAAACTCGGAGAAAGGACTGTGCTCTTAGTTATTTGCGATTCGAAACCTTCATCGAGCTTCGACAGATTGACTGTGCAGAGTTTTGCCCCTTGCCAAGGTCGACGGAAAGCACATTTTCAAAATAAATGTGGCATGTTTCTCGTGTGGTATCTTCACTCATCGGGAGTCTGGTACTAAATATGAACGGTAAGAATGCTCTGAACCCTACACGTATTATATCCCCATCGTTTTATCGTTCACATTTGCCCAACATGTTAATTTGCTGAGCGGGATTTATGTCGTCTGCTATGCAATCGAACCAATGCACTGAGTCTCATTTCAAAAACAAAAATTGCTCGTCACGTCGCACTGAGTCTGCACGCATGAGGCAGGCTGGTAATAAGTCTTATATATGGTTATGGTAAGAACGTTCTAAACCCTACATGTTTTCGATTCCGATTGTTCTTGCCTTGAAATAATAATTCGGAAAACATTCATTTACTGAACAGATGCAGTCGTATTTCAGTGTAGTCTGCTACGTGCTGATCTAGCTGCTACGTTATCGGAATAACACTTGTGTTTTCTGTTAGCTGCTGGGAATTGTATACTAACTCATCATTTGGTAATGTGGATAATAAGCTGCATGCCACTAACATGGCATAAATATGAGAGGAATCTTCGCAAGTCGAAACTGAAAAATTAGACACAGCGGGTTCTATTTTTAGATCAGTGGCAACTGTGGCACAGGCACATGCAATCTGTCAGAAAAAACCACTTCTGCTTTAATTGAGAAGCAGGAAATTTATGGTCATAATCATTGGTATTGTGGAGAATATAAGCTACATGTCATTAATTAGTTCTGAGGATGAGAGTACACTCTCGCTTAGGCAAAGGGCGGAAGAATACGCTCTGTGGAAAAGTTAGCGCACTCCAAGAGTGCGCTAACAGTTTTAGCGCATCGCCATTAGCCAATCAACTGGTTCACATCGGTCATGTGACACCAGTACTTACTGACAATTATTATTTAAGTTATTGAGACATCCCAGTGCACTAAGGGATTTATAGAGCAAATCGAGAAAATTCATTATTGAACGAAGCGCATAGCGCTGAGTTCAATAATTATTTTCGAGATTTGCTCTATAAATCCCTTAGTGCACTGGGATTGTTTCAATAACGATATTGTCAGTACCGCCATAGAAAAAAGAAGATTCCAAGCGCACATTTTGCAACGCGCATTTGAATAGGCATAACTGTGTGGTCAGGTCGTGTACAAAGATCTACTTTTGTGTGGGGTGTCTCAAGTGTGTCGTGCTTTCGTCACACGCATTTTAATTTCTGTTGGTAAATTCCAGTGTAGCGTTAATCTGAACAGTGATGATCTTTCAGAGAGACCTCATTTGAACTCGGAGAAAGGGCTGTGCTCTTCATTATTTGCGATTCGAAACCTCCAGTCGAGCTTCGACGGATTGACTGTGCGGAGTGACTCCCCTTGAATTGACTCGAAGCCGCGGGACTCGACGGTTCGCACATTTTCAAAACAAATGTGGCATATTTCTCGTGTTCTATCTTCACTCATCGGGGAGTCTGATACTAAATATGAACGGTAAGAATGCTCTGAACCCTACACGTATTATATCCCCATCGTTTTTTCGTTCACATTTGCCCAACATGTTAATTTGCTGAGCGGGGTTAATGTCGTCTGCTAGGGCAATCAAACCACTGCATGCAGTCTGCACTGACTGAGTCTGCACGCACGAGGCACGCTGGTAATAAGTCTTATAATGGTAAGAACGTTCTGAACCCTACACGTTTTCGATTACGATTGTTCTTGCCTTGAAATAATAATTCGGAAACCATTCATTTACTGAACTGATGCAGTCGTATTTCAGTGTAGTCAGTGCGGCTACGTATGACAGAGTCGATCGAGTCAGTCTTCCAAACTGGTCTAGCTGGTACGATATCGGAATAACACTTGTGTTTTCTGCTAGCGGGTGGGAATTTTATATTAACTCATCATTTGGTAATGTGGATGATAAGCTACATGCCACTAACACGATGAGAAGAATCTATGCAAGTCGGCGAGAATTAGATGAAACACAGCGGCTTGTATTTTTAGATCAGTGGCAGCCGCACTGTGGCACAGGCACATGCAATCTGTCAGAAAAAAACCCACTTCTGCTTTAATTGAGAAGCAAGGAATTTATGGTCATTTGGTATTGTGGAAAATATAAGCTACATGTCAG